>NC_080539.1:207566867-207706867 GCF_028640845.1 Ahaetulla prasina
TTTTTCTTGTGTATAGTCTTTCAAATAAGCAGAGATTTTTGCCATTTCTGCCAGATTTGATACTTTAAGTGTCCATTCTTCAATTGTAGGTAATTCTTCTTTCTTCCAATATTGAGCAATCAAAAGTCTTGCGGCTGTTATTAAGTTCAAAATCAATTTAGTCTCTATAACTGTACAGTCCATAATTATTCCTAGTAAAAAGAACTGCGGAGTAAACTTAATCTTCTTTTTCAAAATATTCTGCATAATCCACCATACTTTAATCCAAAATGCTTTAACTTTTTTACAAGTCCACCATATATGGTAATAAGTGGCATCTTCACAATCACATCTCCAACATTTAGCCTGTACATTAGAATACATACATGACAACTTTTTGGGGTCTAAATGCCATCTATAAAACATCTTATAAAATTTTTCTCTCATATTTTGCGCTTGTGTAAATTTAACATTTAACATTTAACAATTATTGACGTCATGTATTGAAGCTGAGGACAACATTTGTCTGTGTGTTATGTGATCGCTATCAAGTTGGTTGGGTTTTTTTGTGTTCTTTCATTTAATGAGCTTGTAAAACATAATAAAATTAAAGTAATGGTGTAAAGAGTTGACTGGTCGCCCAGAAAGTGATGTAAAATAGTATTATTAAGTGAACAAGGCTACAGTTATAAAGAAATTAGAAGAAAAATTGGTGGAAACCTAAGCAAAGGTGGCATTTCTAAGTTTTTAAGAGGTATAAGGAGTCTCAGTCACTACAAAACCACACTGGTAAAGGCAGGAAAAGCTGCACAAAAGCAAATGATGACAGAAGAATTAAGAACTATGCCTACATGACAGAAGAAAATCATTTGGGCGTATACAAGATGAAATGGCACAATGCAATTTGAAGTTAGGTACAAGAACTGTTCGGCTCAGACTGCAGTAATTTGGCCTAAAATCTAAAATTCCATGAAAAAAGCCATTTTCATCTCTCAAACAAAGGTTGAAAAGCATAACATTCTTGATTAAATTATCTTTCCATTGATATATAATTTTATGTTACTACTCCAAAAAAAAGTGGTACTATTAGCCATCAAACCTCAAAAATATACTTTTCCCAAAAGGTTTTCACAATTTTGGCCACTACTGTAACTAGAGACTGTGGGACCAATATGAATCTTGAATCGTTGTCTGAAATAGCTAATATATTCATGGTGGATGAAGATCATATTTCTACAGTGGAAATAGAACCCACATTGAAATAAATCAGGTTATAATTACTGCTTTAGCTGAAATCTGAAAGAGCACCAGCTGCATCCATCGTCAACTTCACAGAAAACCTAGGAGGTCCAACAGAAATGAAACTTTCAGATATCATCAAGTGAGCTCGTCATTTTCTCCTGGGCTAAATCAGATGATTCACATGATAAACTTATTCAGTTTCCATAAGAAATAAAAAATACTTTCTACCATATTGCAAGAGCTAAAATAGACTGCTAACATCAAAAACGTCATCAAAAAAGCACAACAAAGAATATTCTTTCTGCACCAACTCAGAAAGTTCAAACTGCCCAAGAAGCTGCTGATACAGTTCTATGGAGGAATTATTGAGTCTGTCATCTGCACCTCTATCACTGTCTGGTTTGGTTCTGCAACCCAACAAGACAGACACAGACTTCAGAGGATAATTAGAACTGCAGAAAAAACAGTGGCTACCAACCTGCCTTCCATTGAGGACCTGTATACTCCCCGAGTCAAAAAGAAGGCTGTGAAAATATTTAAAGACCCCTCACATCCTGGACACAAACGGTTTCAACTCCTACCGTCAAAACAATGCTACAGAGCACTGCACATCAAAACAACTAGACACAAGAACAGTTTTTCCAAACACCATCACTCTGCTAAACAAATAATTCCCTCAACACTGTTACTAAGTTACTAAGTGTGCACTACTATTAATCTTCTCATCGTTCCCATCACCCATCTCCTTCCACTTATGACTGTATGACTATAACTTTGTTGCTTGTATCCTTAGGATTTATTTTGATATTGTTTCCTGATTGCTTATTTGTACTATATGACTATCATTAAGTGTTGTACCTTATGATTCTTGATGAAGGTATCTTTTCTTTTATGAGAGCATATCCACCAAGACAAATTTCTTGTGTGTCCAATCATATTTGGCCAATAAAAATTCTATTCTGTTCTGTTCTATTCCCCTTCGTGCTTCTCTCTTGTGTTACATATGCGCTAAAATCTGCAGGTATGTGTATGTATGTGTGTATGTGTGATTTATGTTTGTTTCAGCTTTCTTCTCCTACAAAAAGTATTTGTTTTTAAAGATTATTGTTCAGTTGCTTTTGAATTTCTTTTCATATTCTTCAGATGATAATTTACTCTCAGAGGTGGTATTCAGCAGGTTCTGTCCAGTTCTGGAGAATCGGTAGTGAAAATTTTGAGTAGTTCGGAGAACCGGTAAATACAACCTCTGACTGGCCCTGCCTCCCAAGTCCCAGCTGATCGGGAAGAAATGGGGATTTTACAGTATCCTTCCCCTGGATTGGGGAGGGAATGGAGATTTTACAGTATCCTTCCCCTGCCATGCCCACCAAGCCACGCCCACCAAGCCTTGCCATGCCACGCCCACCAAGCCACGTCCACAGAAACAGTAATAAAAAAATTTGAATCCCACCACTGCTTACTTTGGTATCATGAGCTGCCCTAGGCTGCTGCTGTAGTTTGTCTGTATACCCTCCCTCAGTTTTCCATATATTTTTTTAATGTTGCATGGAAGATTTACTTCAGGGCACCTTCCTTTGACAGATAATTGAGATATGGGAAACCACAGACCTGCAGCAGAGAGCTTATTCTAAAATGAAAGAGAGGACACACACAGAGAGAAGTAAGTAAGGCAGCTGTATAAGCCTCCAGTCCTTTGAGAAATTCATGGCTTCTATCATATTTAACAACAGCCAAACCTTCCCTCCCCCCCCCCCCCCCCGGCCTCCAAAAGCTTTACAATTTGTAATATTGGACCTAATGTTGAAAGGAAAAAAAAACATGAAAACTATTTAAACAAGCTGTTTATTAAATGAGTATGAATATACATTTTAAGTGGATAATTAGCCGAGATACATACAAAATCTTTTTTAAAAATAGTTTATTTTTAAATGGCTGTGACATTTGTTTTCTTGCTAGAGAGAGCTACTTTAACCTTTTGTTATTGATGTGTATTTTCAAAGAAACCCTACTCTTTGACTTGTCATATCCCCAGGACAGTGTTTGACAATGCCAGAAAAAATAAAATCATGAACTTCAACTGAGGTTCTAGTTTTCCCCCCTACTTAAAAAGAAAAAAGAAAAAAACAAAACAGAGCAAAACCGAACAAGTAGCTGTTACTAGTTTTGGCATTTGCGCATAGCCTGACTAATGTGTCTTTACTCATTCTGAGTCACAGTATTCTGAAAAATGGTATGAGATATTAAGTCATTAAGATATATGTTGTACCGTACGATTCCTTTTTGGAAGCATTCCTTTATTTTTTAAAACAAATAAATAAATAAATGGAACAAGGCAATTTGGAATGTATTTCATACTAATAAATCAACTTCCTTGTTATGAAATCAAATAGGTATATAATCTCAGTGGCCTATTTTATAGAAGAAAGCAAACACTGCAAATCAGTAAAGTAATTATGAAGATTTTTGGGGCACTTTTACAGGGCCCATGTGCGCACTATTTCTCAGAAAACTTCACAACAATCTTGTGAGTTGTACTGTTATTATTATTATGCAGAATAGAACAGGTACTTGTTTGCCAAAGATCTCAGATTCAGTCTTGGCATTTCCCAGGAGGACTTGGAAAATCTTTCATCTGAAACCTTGTAGTGATGTTACCAGCCAGTACAGTTAATATTGAATTAGACAGAAAAGAGGTATAAGTTAGATTACTCGCCTGACAATAAAGCAACTGTTTATATTCCTACCGGGGTTCATGTTATAGATGTGAAACAGAGACTGTCATGGAAAACTCACCCGTGAGGGGTACTTGGCGGTGTCTGAGCTTGGTTGCGTTCATTACCCAAACGGGGTAAGAGCAACAGCACTGGTGATGTTACCTAGTTTGGGTAATGAAACATCTGCAAGAAAACAAAGAAGCTCAGAGAGTGCCAAGGACCCGTCATTTCAACCCTGAGCTAAAATATCTCCTTTATTAAAACTCACCAAGTTAAGCATCGATAGCTGGAGCAGTGGTTCTCAACCTTTATAGTGCTGCGACCCCTTTAATACAATTCCCCATGATGTGGCGACCCCTTTAATACAATTCCCCACGATGTGGCGACCCCCAACCGTAAAATTATTTTTGTTTTGAATTTATCGCGCCTGAAGCCATATTGGCTAGCGATCTGAACTGCTTGCGATTGCCTTGAGGACGGAGGCATTAAAGTGGAGATTCCTCCCCTATTAAGTTTATCGTGCCTGAAGCCAGATTAGGCTAGCGATTGGGAGTGATTGCAGCTGGCTTGAGAGGGAGACATCAGAGCAAAGATTTCTCTCTTTTTTAATTGATCACGCCTGAAGCTGAATTCGGCTAGCGATTTGAAGAGCCTGAAGCTGGCTTGTGAATTCAACCATTGGAGGGTGATTCTTCAACTCGCAAGTATACTTCCCATATTTCCGATGGTCTTAGGCGACCCCTGGCGAATCATCATTCGACCCCCAACTGGGTCCCGACCCACAGGTTGAGAACCACTGAGCTGGAGAGATCAACAGTCTTATTTTCTGAAGCTTGGGGGTACAGACAGTGCTTGTTTTCTTGCACCCAGATAAGCCACGACAAGAGATTCTCACTCACTTAGCTCTTATATAGAATGATGGTCAAAGACAGTTATACACTAGCAGAAGATCTTAAATACAGAAATAATTGCTTTACAACTGATAAGGCTAAAAGATCTGTTGCATAAGCGCACCAGCGTGCCTACCGTCCCTGTCCTAATGTTTTCTTTTATTCATACCCTTTACATGTATTTATAATTATGTTTACACTTGAATCTGTCATAAAATACATGCTTGACAAAATAAATAAATAAAATATAAATAAATAAAATAAGTTATTCAAATTAGGAAGACTGCAGACACATTCCTTGAAATATAATATAGCAGCTCTGATGTAGGGCATATGTCAAGGCTATAATTATTATTCTAATAAGCTGCAGAAGAAGAGGGGGGGAAATTACACATCTTTAAATCGGCATCCTTTGCTAAAGACATAAATATTCTAGGAATTTAAATTGTTGATAGCATATTAGCACATTTATAAAATATCATACATTAGCATAAGCGACATAAGATTAAAAACATTATTATAATCACATGAAATAAAACTACTATTAATCTTCTCATTGTCCCCATCACCCATCTCCTTCCACTTATGATTGTAACTTTGTTGCTTATATCCTTATGATTTATACTGTAATTAATTGTTTCCTGATTGCTTAATTGTAGCCTATAACTATCATTAAGTGTTGTAAGTGTTGTACCTTGGCAAAGGTATCTTTTCTTTTATGTACACTGAGAGCATATGCACCAAGATAAATTCGTTATGTGTACAATTACACTTGACCAATAAATGCTATGCTATGCTATGCTATGCTATGCTATGCTATGCTATGCTATGCTATGCTATGCTATGCTATTCTGTTCTATTCTATTCTATTCTAAAACTACAGGCAACTAAGTAATAGTATGGCCCATACCAAAGCAATTACAGATCAATTAAAATTAAAGTCCTTATTTCAATTCTCAACAAGGCTGATGAGAAGTTAATTTTTATCTGAGGTTAACAAGTTGGACTGTACCATAAGCTAAATTTAAAGCAGAGAATTCTCTGCTTGCTAATTTAGTCCCATATGTGTAAAATGGCTAATCCCAAATCTGGAAAGGCTTCCTTAATACATGTTTCAACTTGGAAAAGCTTATATTTCCATTGCCACAAATGACATAAAGGGCTATTGCGCTTCTATAGCCTTATTCAAAAAGGAGTATGCCTTACTTGTATGAACCCTAAGTCCTGCCAACTATCCACATCATTCCCATGTCAGCTGACTCTTCAGGGTATTTATCATGTAAGTTTATCATGATATGTATAAATTATTTCTTTGTGTTAACATCTGCAACACAAATGTGGCTATCCATAGGAGGAGGATACATCTCAATGACATCAGTGGAGCTTAATGACAATGTTTCCACAATGGGTAGTTTTTGTTTTTAATGATTAGAAGATGTTGCTGAACCACAGACATAGCTTTCCGGGTCCTCAGAACTGTTTATGATATTTTGGCGATTTTTAAAAAGCAGTGAAAATGGCCTTTTATCGCATTATAAGGCTCTTTTTTCCATTTTTAAAAAATGAATTACCATATCCATATAGCATATTTTCTTTTGAAAAAAGATAATCCCTGATAACATTTTCTGATCTCCAGAATCATTTAAGAAATTATGGATACTCCCTGTACTGCATGGGTGGAGTGTTTTGACTTTGTCTTGGCTTCCTCCAAGATTGTGTGTCAAGTCGACTGCAGTACATTGAAGCCTGATTGAAGGCCAGCTTAGTCATTAAGTAGGATGGAGCAGCTGTTTCAAAAAGTAGCTTTTCAGTAGCTTGTACAAAAAGCAAATAAACGATTGTCTTAAATATTCTGTACAGGGTACGGGAAATGATCTGTTGAGTGTTTCAAAGTAGAACAGTCTTTGTCTGGATTTACTTTAATGGATTTTAATTGGGATGGGGGAAGGGATACCTGGCTTCTCGGTCTCAATCAGCAAAACATATATCCAGTTTCAATTCTCAATTCAAGTTGCTTCTTTGCAGTACAATAATATTTATCCCTAATATCTAACCTAACCCTAATATTACAATATTTTTGCCCCAGAAACTGGACTATTCAAATCTGCAGTGATTTGTCACAACCAAGTTGATGCATCTTTTGTCTCCAGTGTGTGTTCTGTTCCATATTCTAGAAAATTTTCTCAGTGTTAAGTAGATACAGTCTTTACATTCTTTACATTCAAACTTTAGCAGCCTGGGACACTCCATAAAAATATGTTACTGTTTCTTACAACTCCTTAACTACCGTATTTTTTAGAGTATAAGACGGAACTTTTTTCCCCAAAAAAGAGGGTGAAAATCTGGGTGTGTCTTATACTCTGAATGTAGCCCCGCCTAGCTTCTCAAAGAGAGGTTTCAGAGGCTATTTTTCTGAAGCTCTGTTTTGCAGGCTTTCAGAGGCAGAAAAGTTTTTTCTAAAACAGAGTTTCAGAAGTTTCAGAGGCAGAAAAAAAGCAAAAAAAAAAAAGCAAGGCACAGAGCTCACAACCTGCTGCTAAAATTCACCTCTGGAAACAGCTGATTGGGGGTATTCCGGGAGGCTGATCCACCTGCCAATCAGCTTTTTTCTTATTGTCATGTATAAATGTGTATTTTCATTTCTTAGCTATGGCCATCCCAAATTATTAATACTTAAATATTTATCTACACATTCATGCACACTTGCAAAACAATATTTTAAAAAAATGTTATAAACTAATGCTTTCCAATTATTTTATTTTTAACAATCATAGTTCACAAACAGCAGCGGTATCCCACCTGTTGGCATGATACAATGCCTTTTAGTTTACATACCGTGTTTTCCCCAAAATAAGATCCTGTCTTATATTTTTTCAAACCCTGAAATAAGCACTTGGCCTTATTTTTGGGGAGGGATTATTATTTTGAGGCGCATGGAGCAAGATGGTGATCCTCTTGCCATTTTACCTGATTTCCAGCTCTGGCTCCCTAACGCTTACCAGAGGAAATGGAGGGACCGGATGCTCATGCATTTCAATATTTTAGGGAGGGCTTATTTTGGGGGGAGGGCTTAATTTCAGGGGAGGGCTTATTTTCAGGGGAGGGCTTATTTTTTGAGGAGGGCTTTTTATCGGGGGGGTGTGTCTTATTTTTGGGAAAACACGGTATTTCTAGCAGCAAAATAAATTCCTTTGGAAAAGCAGTAGTATAGTTTTGCAGACTAGGGGAGACATGATAGCAGTGTTCCAATATCTCAGGGGTTGCCACAGAGAAGTGGGAGTTGGGCTGTTCTCCAAAGCACCTGAGGGTAGAACAAGAAGCAATGGGTGGAAACTGATCAAGGAAAGAAGCAACTTACAACTAAGGAGAAATTTCCTGACAGTTAGAACAATAAATAAGTGGAACAACTTGCCTGCAGAAGTTGCGAATGCTCCAACACTGGAAATTTTTAAGAAAATGCTGGATAACCATGATGTAGGGTTTCCTGCCTGGGCAGGGGTTTGGACTAGAAGGCCTCCAAGGTCCCTTCCAACTCTGTTGTTATTATTATTATTATTAGATAACTGGATCCCCCTAACTCTAGTACATCATTACATCGCAACAAGAGAGATTAGCAGGGCTTAAAAAGTGTTACTAAAACACTGCAATGTTGTTAATGCAAATAAGCCCCAGAGGAAAGTCTTGTAAACAGTACCACAGTCTGTAAGGTGCTAGATGAAGCCAAGAGACTGGCAAATAGTGGTAAACCTAATACCCATCTTGTTGAAACAAAGAAATGCAGAATGTGCAAAGTGGAGATGTGGCTGGGAGCTTAATTCAGCTGGATCTTCTCTACAAAAGTCTTCCCCAGCTGGTCTCTTCCAGAGATGTTAGGGCTACAGCTTCCAGGATTGCCAGCTACATTCCACAATTATTCCTGCTGCAGTCCTCAATATAATGACTAAGAATAAGAGCAATTGCAGTACAAGAGGGACCACATCTGATTAAACATTGATAGTCCTTAGTCATAAAGCTCTCTGCACCAGCTTCTCTACCCTAGCAAGTTAAAACATCATCTTTATGATGATGTAAAAGTGGTTCATACTAGTGACACATCACTACTGTGAGGGGCTTTAAATGGCTATGAAGGAAAGTCTCTGATTTTCTTTATTATATGAGTACATTAAGTTCTCTGCTGCCCACACTGATTTTCTGAATCATCAGAAGAAAGTACAACGCAGTTGAACTGAGTTTGTGCAAGTCCTTGAATTTTCACCAAAGGGAAAATCCTCTTTACAGCTCCAATCCTCATTTTATTATTATTATTATTATTATTATTATTATTATTATTATTATTATTATTATTATTATTATTATTATTATTTCATACCCAATGAAATATTCAGGCTGATGTTGATTCAGGGGTGAAATCCAGCAGGTTCTGACAGGTTCTGGAGAACCGGTAGGGGAAACTTTGAGCAGTTCAGAGAACTGGTAGCGGAAATTTTAAGTAATTCTGAAAACTGGCAAATACCACCTCTGACAGGCCCCAGAGTGGGGTGGGAATGGAGATTTTGCAATATCCTTCCCCTGCCACACCCACCAAGCCACGCCTACCAAGCCATGCCCACAGAACCGGTAGTAAAAAAAATTGGATTTCACCATTGCATTGGCATCCTTCTGTCTCAAAAGACCTTGGTATCGTGCTCTGGAAAGAGATCCTAAAACAGCATCTAGTGTGACTAAAAAGGCCAATTCGAGAGTGGCAATCCCTTCCATACTGAGGGCAGATACATTCTGTCCCCTGCCCAGCCCCCAGATTTTGCTGGTTTCGGGACTGCCTCTTTGCCTCAGCCTGCCAAACAAATGTCTCTTCAAATTGGAGAAGGCCATGCTGCATCTTTAGCCTCCAAGCTGAACAATTGGAGGTCAAGGTTTCCCAGTTATTAATGTCCATTCTCAAGACCTTTAGATCCCTCTTGCAGATATCCTTATATCACAGCTGTGGTCTCCCTCCGAGGCACTTTCCGTGCACTAATTCTCCATACAGGAGATCTTTCGGAATCTGACCATCAGCCATTCTCATGACATGCCCAAGCCAGCACAGACGTCACTGTTTCAGTAGTGTATACATGCTAGAAATTCCAGCATGTTCTAGCATGTATACACTATGGATTTCATCACTGTGTTGATTACATTGTGGTTACCAGAGTTCCAGGTTTCTGTACTTTTCAGCAACTAATAGGTCTATCCTTCTCACATGTCAACTTAAGGCAATGCCATATGAGGATTCTGCAGTAATTTGGAAAGCATGACATCCAAACATGGACTCAAACTGGGCTAATTTATTTCTGGATTAGTTGAAATGTATCTGCAAGCCTAGCCCCTCCTTCCTATCTCACAGCCTATGGAACATGTGCACAGTCTGTGATGATTGATTCCATTACTTTGCAGGTGACACAGCATGAAGAAATTGGTCTGTAGTTTTCAACTAGGCTGGGGTCTCCCTTTTTGAAGACAGGGATGACCGTGGCTAGTGACCATAGTTTGGGAAGGGAACTAGTCATGAAAGCTTTATCAAAGATTATGCTTAGGGGTTCTGCTATAATAATGGAAAACGTTTTTAAGAAGTATGCACATAGACCATCAGGTCCAATAGATAGAGATGGTTTCAGTTTGCAAAGGGCCTTTTCAACATTATCTTCTATGAAATCTATTTGTTTTAGGTTGTTGTAATCATTGTTGCTATGACTGGGGAATGTTGGGTATGAGGTAACTCCGCTGCCTTCGACATGACCTGAGTTTAACTCATAGAATTATCTGTTACAATGTCCTTCCTGTTGAAGACTACTTCAGCTTCAATCGCAACAATACACGAGCACACAACAGATTTAAGCTCAATGTGAACCGCTCCAATCTTGATTGCAGAAAATATGACTTCAGTAACAGAGTTGTTAATGCCTAGAATGCACTACCTGACTCTGTGGTCCCAAAATCCCCAAAGCTTTAACCAAAGACTACTATTGACCTTATCCCATTCCTAAGAGGTCTGTAAGGAGCTGATATAAGAGCACCAGCGTGCCTACCGTTCCTGTCCTAATATTCCCTTTGATTGTATCCAATTCATATAGTTATTTCATGCTTATGCTTATATGCTTATGCTTATATATATGCTTATATATCATATAGTTATTTCTTGCTTATACTTATATATACTATTGTGACAAATAAATAAATAAATAAAAAATAAAAAAATAAAATACCTGTACCACTTCACCTGGGCCTCACATCTTCAAAGATGAAAGGTTGTTTGGTGCTATCACAGCTAGTCCTCATACAAACCACTGTATGAGGTTGCCCATAGAAACTTCTTCCAATGCCCCAGTTCCAGCAGCTCAACCTTCTAACTGAGCGGTAGTGTATTTTCTATGCTGGTGTACCAAAATATAATTGTATTGCTTTTAATGATATATGTAGAAGCTGAAAGCAACTGCCATTGCCTTTGCCTCTTAGGAAAACGCATTTTGCAGTATGCCTGGGGATCTCTGTTCCCAAACTTTATTTCAGGATTTTGACTTTTCCTCAGTATAAGGCACATAACTGCCTTATATGAAATGTTTGTAATTCATTGAATCAGAGAATTATATTCTTTCTTATGAAAAAATAGTGTCTGCAAAAAGTAGTAAAAAAAATAATAAAAGACTGTAGAGATTCTCAATCACCCAGGACATGATTGCCCCAAAGGTGTTTTTTCAGGAGACAACTGGACTTTCTTGTTTTTTCTTTTGAAAATGTTTCGCTCCTCATTCAAGAAGCTTCTTCAGCTCTGACAGGATAGTGGGGGAAAAAGTAGAAAAAACAACTTCCCTATATCTAAATGCCATATTTTTGGGAATTACCTTTTTTAAAATAATAATAATATTTTTTTAAAATCCCAATTTCAACTTGATGGGAAAAAAATCCATTTCTATATATTCATTGGAAAAGAAACAATAGGTGCAAAAGATAATTTTAAAATATGAATAGGATGAAACAGATTGGTGTGTTTGGTAATTTTCATCAACAGGCAGAACATGTTTGAACTTTTGGTATTAGTATTCTTTGATTGCATTTATGAATATGTGAACATTAAATAGGTACAATTAATTCTATTTACTGCACAATCGCAATGAGTGTTAATTATTCCCTGATTGAACACGTGTATACTTGAAAAGAAGCACTATTCAAGATATAAACCTCACTGGACTTACTATGGAAACAAGGAAGGAAATTCTTCCTCAGAGCATTAGAAAAAGTATAATATTTTTTTAAAAAAACTTTAAATTGAACTTATTGGTAAAAAAAAAGGAAAATAAATGTGATTCGTTTATTTTTTAATATTTGATTAACTCAGCTAAAGACAAAAGTTATTCCTTTTATTATTATTATTATTATTATTATTATTATTATTATTATTATTATTATTATTATTATTATTATTATTATTATTATTTACTTTATTCATTAAACGTGAAACTCCGTCAACTGAACATTAAAAAATGTGTCACAAGTACCATTGACTGCTGCTAATGGTTGATACAGGTTGCTGCCAGCGTCCTAGGCATCAACCAAGTGCCTTCTTAAGATGTTTGATGTTCCAAGTAGCACAGTTTTTTGCAGTTCTGCTGGTTTTATTGCAGGAAGCTGCAATTTGTTGATGTATCTTATAAAATAAGATTATTATTAATTATTATTAATAATATTATTCATATATTATTTTATTTACACAAAATGACAGTATACACAGCAAACGAGATAACTATATTATTATTATTATTATTATTATTATTATTATTATTATTATTATTATTATTATTATTATTATTATTATTATTATTATTATTCCTTTCCTGAGGCCAAGGGGTGAACCAAATTTAGGTAAGATCACTTCTTTTGCTTACAAAAGATGCCTGTTTTATCTCCAATTAAAAAACAATCTGGCCGCAGTTTGTAAGAATGTTTTGCTGCCAACTATAATATTGAGGTAGATGATCAATAAAATAGGCAGCTTTCTATTCTTTTCTACTAAATGCAGATCTATGCTATCTAGGGTACATAAAGAACCTCTTGTTATCATATGTTTTCTCCCACTCTCTTAGTCTGATTCAGTTATAGACCTCCCTTGGATGATGATGTCATCTGGAGGGGTGTTAAAAAGAGATCCTTCTTGGTGGTAGCACCTCATTTATAGAATATTTTTATATCGACAAGCTTGACAGTTAACTATTTTTCAATTGCTATTGTAGATGGTGCTGCTCTGCTATCATAATTTTGGACATTAATACATTAGAGAGAGTCCAGAGGCATTTTACAAGAAGAGTACACAACTCCTCTGCTCGCAATAAAATTCCTTATACCACCAGGCTTGAAATTTTAGACCTGGTAACCTTGCACTAGGCCGTCTATGTTCTGACCTAAGCTTACTACACAAGATTATCTACCTGAACATCCTACCTGTTAATGATTTCTTTAACTTCAACCGCAATAACACAAAGGCTATCAATAGATAGAAACTAAATGTAATTCGCTCTAATCTTGATTGCAGAAAATACAACTTCAGCAATAGAGTAGTAAATGTCTGGAACACTCTACCTGATCCTGTTGTTAGTTTCTCTAACCCCCCATACCTTTTACCTTAAACCATCTACTGTGGACCTTACACGTTTCTTAAGAGGTCCCTAAGGGGGCATGAATAAGCGCACCAGCGTGCCTACCGTCCCTGTCCTACTGTTCCCATTTATATGTACTCATTTTATGGGCTATGTTTTTGCCTATTTATATCCATTTATTTGTGCCATTTTTTTTCATGTGTCCTTGTCTATGTCTATACTGATACTTGTTTCCTTGTACTTGTTGACAAACAATTAAATAAATAACTAAAATAAATAAATAATGCCATGCTTCATGTTTTATTTGATGTTGAAAAGATGATAAAACAAATAAAAAATTCTATTTGATCTTTTAAAACTCCAGAAAAGATGTTGAGGCTCTAGAAAAAGTGCAGAGGAGAGCAACCAGATGATTAGGGGACTGGAGACTAAAACATGTGAAGAATGGTTACAGGAACTGGGCATGGCTAGTCTAGTGAAGAGAAGGACCAGAAAAGACATAATAGTAGTGTTCCAATATTTGAGGGGCTGCCACAGAGAGGAAGGGGTCAAGATATTTTCCAAAGCACCCAAAGGCCAGACAAGGAATAATGGAGGGAAACTGATCAAGGAGAGATTCAACCTAGAAATAAGGACCAATTTTCTGACAGTGAGAACAATCAACCAATAGAACGGCTTGCCTTCAGAAGTTGTGGGAATTTCATCACTGGAGGCTTTCAAGAAGAGACTGGACTGTCATTTGTCAGAAATGGTGTAGGATCTCCTGCTTGGGTGGGGGGTTGGACTAGAAGACCTACAAGGTCCCTTCCAACTGTTAATTTGTTATTTCATATCTACACTGCCTCGGAAGAGTGGCTTTATGAAAGCACCCTTAGAAATGTTAATAAATAAATAAAAATCATAGTATGCTTCCTTGGCCCATCCTCCACTTCTTTGATTGCTGTTTCAGAAGCTTGGAATATAATGATGACATAATATTACATGTTTTGTATTACAAAAAGTTGTCACATTGGCTCTGGATCAGCAGGAGAATGAGAAGGTAGCAGCTCTACATGCAGTGAGGTTTCAAGGTTTAAACAACCCTATGAGGTTTTTTTTTTTAATTCTTGGTTGAAATAAATTACCATCTACAAAAACAGATATTTGAAACTGATATTACTGCATATTTAGACAATAGAGATGAATGCTTAGACTAGGTTTCAGAAGAATCCTTACATAAGGAAACAGAAACAGGAAAATGCTTAGTGAGCATGATGAGTTAACAAAAGATGCCCCTGAAAGGAGGTGGAAATGAGATATGGCGCACCCTTTGAATAATGCTGATCTTCACTTCAATTCATTGTCCTTTGTTATTCTTATGAATACACAAGTATCAAAGAGCTGGAAGAATGGATAGATGGGTATGGAAACACTCTGAAGAGAGAACAAATCCAGGTTTCTCAATTACAACTGAAGAAAGCTTTGCAGAGTAGAGAACGAGACGAACAATCAACAAAACACAGCAGGAAAACCAAGAGACAGTGAAAACAAAGAAATGGTCAGACACTGACCAAGTTAAGGCATGATGAACTCTACTTGAGGATCTGCACTTAAGATAACTCTTTTAGATAAGTTTATCATGCCAGCTGCATGCTGTCCTCAAATTTAATTTCTGAGAACTCACTAAATACTATTTTATGAGGTCATGCCTTCTAATTAGCAAAGAGATTAACATGATCTACAAACTCTATACTGGGTCTTTAGAATTTGCAGGGGTAAAGCTTAGAGAAAGATACATTTTTAGAAGAGTGTCATTGATGAGATCTTTCTTCTAAGCCGTGCAATATTGTACTGAAATCCTTACAGGGGGAAAAAAAAGACCACTGGTGGAGTTCACATTCTCTGATTTAGCAATGCAAACAAACTGAGGAAAAACCACATCAAATTAAGAATGATTCATGGATAGTTCCTGGCCTAAGTGAATTCAGGACCTCCAAGGAGAAGTGAATTTCAAAGGTTTGATTTTAAGAATGTACTCTGTCTCTGACTCTTGTCAGATTTTTGCTGTGATCTTTTCCCAATCCAAAGAAATATTCACCATCCCAAAGGGAAGACTGTCACATTAAAGTGTTTTGTAGATGAGTGCATTGCACACACAAACACACACACACACACCAGTCTATTTCATTCCCTATGGAAATTTATCACTTAAAAGAAAGTGGCTGACCCAAGATCATCCAGCTTCTTTTGTGCCTGAGGTAGAATTAGAACTGAGGGTTTTTCCACTCAAAAAAAAAAAAAGGGTCAAAAGTCTCTTTTTCTCTTGAAATAATTTTGAAAGCAAATTATTCTTCATTAAATTAAAAGAGAGCCGTTAGGGAAAATGTTAGGTACATCTTCCTTCAGGTTCTATGCTGGAGAAAAATAAAAGAATTTGAAGAATTCTTTCCCAGAATATTATTCACGTTATATTATAAGTACTGTATATGATGATGATTTCTTTTTTTGTTTCAAAATTGGGTGAGTCCCAAGTATTACTTTTCTTAATCACACTGATTACATAATTCCAGAAGAGATTACTCTCTTCCCTATTTCATATATGTGTGTTTGTGTGTGTGAATTTGTATACAGTACACACACACACACACACAGGAACAAGATAAGTAATATGTGTTTCATTCTTATTAGTCTTTAGCATTGATCAAAGGGAGAAAAAGACAATGGTACTGGGGCTATGTCTCTCATAATATAGAGCAGGGGTCTCCAACCTTGGCTACTTTAATACTTATGGACTTCAACTCCCAGAATTCCTCAGCCATTCTTAAAGTCTTAAAGTTGCCAAGGTTTGCTAGCAAGCTTTGCTGGCTGAGGAATTCTGGGAGCTGAAATCCACAAGTCTTAAAGTTGCCAAGGTTGGAGACCCCTGACATAGAGACTATATATATAGACAAGAAATTAAAAGACGCTTGCTCCTGGGGAGGAAAGCTATGGCAAATCAAGACAGCGTACTAAAAAGCAGAGACATCACCCTGCCAACAAAAGTGTGTGTAGTCAAGGCTCTGGTTTTCCCAGTTGCAATGTATGGCTGTGAAAGTTAGACCATAAGGAAGGCTGAGTGCCAAAGAATTGAGGCCTTTGAACTTTGGTGCTGGAGAAGACTCCTACAAGTCCCTCGGACTGCAAGGCGAACAAACAAGTCAGTCCTAGAGGAGATCAACCCTGACTGCTCTTTAGAAGGCCAGATCTGAAGATGAAACTCAAATACTTTGGCCACCTAAGGAAGGACTCACTGGAGAAGAGCCTAATGCTGGGAAAGATTGGGGGCAAAAGAATGGGACGACAGAGAATGAGGTGGCTGGATGGAGTCATTGAAGCAGTAGGCTTCAGAGGATGGTAGAGGATAGGAAGACCTGGAGGAATGTTGTTCATGGGGTCGCGATGGGTCAGACACGACTTTGCAACTAACAACAACAAATATATATATTAGTCATTCTTCATGCTTACTGTAGTTAATTTAACCGAGCAAGCTAAACAGTGAATTACAATTCTTGAAGACTAAGGGCCTCTGGTGGCTCAACAGACTAATGCAGTCTGTAATTAACAGCAGCTGCTTGCAATTACTGCAGGTTCAAGTCCCACTAGGCCCAAGGTTGACTCAGCCTTCCATCCTTTATAAGGTAGGTAAAATGAGGACCCAGATTGTTGGGTGCAATAAGTTGACTTTGTATATAATATACAAATGGATGAAGATTATTGCTTGACATAGTGTAAGCCGCCCTGAGTCTTCAGAGAAGGGCGGGATATAAATGCAAAAAAAAAAAAAAAGACTAAATTAAATTTGTCAACATTCAGCATTTGAACTGACTTTTTATCACTGGACAAACAAGTTTGAATTATATAATTCTGGGAAAATTTGGTTTAATTTATTGTTGAATAATTTATTTTAATTAATATTTTTCTTGACTAGATAGTAGGGGAGGGCTTATGATATTGTATTATCATAATGCATTCTGGTAGGTTTTTTTTCTCTTTTTTCTGTTCAAGTTTTACTCCCGTTGCTTTTAACATGTAGCTTGATAGTTTAAATTGAAATATGTAACTCTTGTATTCAGCAGTTATGAATTGGCTTTGTTCAAGATCTTCCCCTCTCAATGGGGAAAGAAAGGCACAAGAAACCAGTCCCTTAATCCCATTCACTGTCCCAGAAGCAATGCAAAGAGAAGGTTTTAGGCAGGGCTATTGGACAAGGGATGCGGTGGCTCAGGGGCTAGGAAGTTGAGCTTGTCAATCGAAAGGTCGGCAGCTCGGCGGTTTGAATCCCTAGTGCTGCCGTGTAACGGGGTGAGCTCCTGTTACTTGTCCCAGCTTCTGCCAGCCTAGCAGTTTCGAAAGCATGTAAAAATGCAAGTAGAAAAAATAGGGACCACCTTGGTGGAAAGGTAACAACATTCCGTGCACCTTTGGCGTTGAGTCATGCCGGCCACATAACCATGGAGACGTCTTCGGACAGCGCTGGCTCTTCGGCTTTGAAACGGAGATGAGCACTGCCCCCTAAAGTCAGCAACGACTAGCACGTATGTGTGAGGGGAGCCTTTACCTTTACCTTATTGGACAAAAGGCTCTGGGGAAGCCAAAAGAAAGAAACTGGAGGGAGAAAACAGCTCTAGAGATGTTTCATTCTCCACAGACCAGGGGTGAAATCCAGCAGGTTCTGACAAGTTCTGGAAAAATTTTGAGTAGTTCAGAGAACCAGCAAATATCACCTCTGGCTGGCCCCAGAGTGGGGTGGGAATGGAGATTTTGCAATATCCTTCCCCTGGAGTGGGGTGGGAATGGAGATTTTGCAATATCCTTCCCCTGGAATGCGGTGGGAATGGGGATTTTGCAATATCCTTCCCCTGGAGTGGGGTGGGAATGGGGATTTTGCACTATCCTTCCCCTGCCATGCCCACCAATCCACACCCACAGAACCGGTAGTAAAAAAAAATTTGGATTTCACCACTGCTGCAGATGGATGGTTACCAGTGTCTCCAAAGGGCAAGGCAGTCAATGCAGGAGAAACATGATGCCAAACTTTCAACATAGGAACAAAAAAAGATTTATTTGATTTCTCAGGATCATGTTGGACATAGTTGAGTTTATAAGGAAAGATTGTCAGTCCTGAGCCCCCCAACCCCAGCATACCTGTCCAAGGTGGCAATACACTTGAGACTCTGATTTAAGGAATTCCTCATCAGTAGATAGTCCTCATCTTTGACCTAGTTAATTTTAGTTACTGGCAGATATGAAGGAAACGCTGACTTGAGTTTGCAGTTTCTCCTTGTTTTAGTAAACCAAGCGTGATATAAATGTTTTCTCTCCTATACTTGAATTCCCTTAATCTCTCTCTGTGGGAGAATGGCTCCTAGGCTTTGGAACAAATATTTAGAAATGGGCATAAATAGTATTCTTTTTTGCTTTTATATCATGCAGTAGACATGTGCCAGATATTTACTAAACAGCCTGGTTGTTCTTCTTCTATGTAAGACATTTTCTGAGAGAAACATTAAGGTGTGAGACAGACTCCCAAGCAATTATATCCCCTCATTTTCCTCCAAGGCTTCTACACAGGGGAATAGATATGCCCTTGAATAGCCCAGGATATACTGAGGCATCCAGTTGCATATTTTGCCTTATAGTCCATCCTCTTCTCAAATCTCACTATGGGATCATGTCTTGGATTAACCACAAACTAGCAGCTTTTGCAAGCATTGCTTTCTATTCAGAGAGTTCTTATCTTTGAGAGATAATCGTTCAAGGTAGACCCACACATTTATGCTCCAGTCCTGAAGATCACTAGCTTCTTTTCATGTGCCAGCAAAGGCAGGGAGAAGCAATATACTGCATACATCGGATGGATAGTTATCTAGTGAAATTAAGAAATGATGAAAGAACTAGAACCTGGGGAAAAAAAGCCAGGAAACAGAGCACATACCATCACCTGATCATTTCTATTTTTTTTAAAAAAACTCTTTATAAAAATGACTGGAAAGCAGTTTTGAGGGTGTGAAACTGAAGTTGTCAGAAATAAAAAGAAATTAATGAACTCTAAGCCATAAGGAAACAAGATGATGAGGATTCTATCAAGAACCAGAATGTGAAGCAATATGACAAGCACAACCAATAACATTGTGCAATCTATGCTTTCACTTTCACTTCCTACAAGATGTTTTTCTCAGATGGGAAAAAATACACAAGTATATATATATATTTCCACCATGAAAACAAATGCAAATGAGCCACTCCTTTCCTGATTATATAATGTTACGATAAAAACCTGAAAAGGTCCCAAATATTTAAAAAATGGACTGGAAGGCAGGAATAGAAGTCTCCTTAGCCCCTCCCCTACACACAGCAATCTATCCCAACTTGCGGAAGCAGATACATTTATAACAGAACTTGCATTAATGGATAGCTCCTGGGTGCTATGGATACCATGCCTTCCATTTAAGGAACAAACCTGTCAAATCCTAAGGAAAGGCAAGCCTAACATCTGAGGGAAGAAAAGTAACCATACGGTGAGATGGTCTATTGATGGAATGCATAGCCCGCTAGATCCCAAACCATTGTAAGTATATTTAACATATATAACAACAGAGTTGGAAGGGACCTTGGAGGCCTTCTAGTCCAACCCCCTGCCCAGGCAGGAAACCCTACACCATCTCAGTCAGATGGTTATCCAACATTTTCTTAAAAATTTCCAGTGTTGGAGCATTCACAACTTCTGCAGGCAAGTCATTCCACTTATTAATTGTTCTAACTGTCAGGAAATTTCTCCTTAGTTCTAGGTTGCTTCTTTCTTTGATCAGTTTCCACCCGTTGCTTCTTATTCTACCCTCAGGTGCTTTGGAGAACAGCCCGACTCCCTCTTCTTTGTGGCAACCCCTGAGATATTGAAACCCAGCTATCATGTCTCCCCTAGTCCTTCTTTTTATTAAACTAGACATACCCAGTTCCTGCAACCGTTCTTCATATGTTTTAGCCTCCAGTCTCCTAATCATCTTTGTTGCTCTTCTCTGCACTCTTTCTAGAGTCTCAACATCTTTTTTACATCGTGGCGACCAAAACTGGATGCAATATCCCAAGTATTCCAATATTCCAATTTGTTGATGATGATGAAACCTAGAATGAGCTATTTTTTTTTTCCTTTAAAGATAATTTGCAACAAAATTGTAGGTTAGCAAGTTAGTTTCATGGTAAAATTGTTAAAAATTTTCAGGCTTAAGACATGTCTTGACATTGAGAACTGTTAACCTGTGGAATGGCTTGCTTTCAGAAGTTGTTGGTGCTCCAACACTGGAGGCTTTCAAAACTGGACCGCCACTTGTCTGAAATGATATAGGGTCTCCTGTTTGAGCTGGTGGTTGGACTAGAAGGTCCAAGGTCCCTTCCAACTCTATTATCCTATTATTCTCCCTTCTATAAAGAGCATGAGTATGATGCAATTTCACTGCACATTTTTCATGACATTATCTGTTGGCTTTCTTTCTAATTCACAGCAGATGGTCCTCAAAAGAGGACTGATTTTTTTCCTGATGAATTCCCCACATTATAGGAGGGACCCAGAAACTTGAACACTAGAATCACATAGAGCTCCAAAAAACAAAGAAATCCTGGATGGGCATGTAATTGGATGCCCACACTGCTGATCAATGTCCTGCTTCTGTTCCCAGTCAATGTCAGTGACAAAGTCAACATGTTTTATGGAATCTAAGCCTAACAGATTTAATAAGCTGTTGGAATTATGGGGAAAACTTGTCAAACAACAATATAGCTAAGAACTCCTTAAGCTAAAAATATACAAGAAAGACGGTTCTTCTTTGGTATTTGGACCATAATTAGTAAGTAACTGGTACAGTACAGTATAGTAGGAGAAAATCTCCTAAGCCAATTTAATGGACCCCTAATTGAATATGCTTATTATATTATATCAACTAATTTGGCTTATGTCCTTCTGACATACATACACACACACACAGAACAGAACAAAATAACAGAGATGGAAGGGACCTTGGAGGTCTTCTAGTCCAACCCTCTGCTCAGGCAGGAAATTCTATACCATTTTAGACAAATGGTTGTCCAATCTCTTCTTAAAAACTTCCAGTGTTGGAGCATTCAAACTGTGTGCAGTTATGTGTGTGACAGAAGACAGATCTATTTTTGCAAAATTCTTATTAACTTTTGTCTCCTGAAACAATGTCTTCTATTGTCTGCTGAGATTATGTTTTAAAAAAAAGCCTGAGTAAGTCAATTCCCTTTGCTGCTAAAGAATTACAGCTCATCAGCACTTTTTAAAAAAGAAAAGAAGAAGGTTATTTTCAGAAGATAACAACAAAGACAACAATATGGGCAGATGGTGCAAGATTGCACTATGGAAATCAAATATAGTGCTAGTACAGAGCGTTAAATCTTCTCGTCATTCAGAAATTTCTTTCCTAAATGTACCAAAATAATAAATAAAAAAGAATTTACAGTTCATAAAATGAAAAGAAAAAAAGTATAATTGAATATTTATATATTATTAATCTCAATTTTCCCATTCAGAGCTGAGGAAATAGCAGATTCTAGTTTTAATAAGGAAAGTTGAAGGACTTCTGTTAAAAAAATGGTAGACTGATTTCTTGGAACCTGTAACCACAGCAGAATGAAATATTGGCTAAGGGACCTGCTCTTCAATAATTCCTCACCAGACAAGGCAGTGTTTCAGGCAGTTGCTCCTCAGGAGAAGACTACAAGACAGTGGTCTTCAGAAGATTTAGAGATCTGGGAGAAGTCTCTAGCATTGTGCAAGGTGGAAGAGGATGAGAACCAGCAGCATAGTAGATGGGTTCAGTTACTGCAGTAACAGGGGCACAGTGGGAAGCCCAGAAGAACAAGGTTGGAGAATATCTGCCCGTGTGGTTTCTAAAAATCATGACCAACTAGATGGTAGATAATCAATCAACATATACATAACTTATAAATAAACAGACATGCCTATGTTACGGATGCATGCTCAAAAGCATTTTGTTGGAAAAGCCATATGATCCAAAAGGTTTGTTAGACCAGTGGCTTGCAGGATTTGAACATCCCCTCAGGGGCTTCTTCAGGGTGGCCAAAAAGGCAAGATGGCAGGCTGGATTATAGAATCAAAACCTGCTTCTTCACACATGTGTCTAATTGTTGGGGGTGTCTGAGATTTTTTTGAATCTGATTTTCTGAGGCAGGAGGCAGGTAACGTTGCTGCACCTGCTAGTAGCTTTAATAATTCTGTCCAGTTCAGCCACTCTCATCACTGACTGACATGGATCTGTGGCAACTGGATAAGAAAAGGGCGTCTATCATATTCAAAATGGTTTCTATAAAAATGCCAACCCTTCCCTGTTATAAATACCTGATATCCTGTTCCATTATGAAAAAGGGTGTAGGGCTGTAATTATTCAACAAAAGAAATCTGGTTGTTTATTTGAACTTTTGCCCTAGCTTGGGCCACATTGTTTCAGATCAGTCTGTTTGGTTGCTCATGGAAACTGTGTTGTCATTCAAAAATACACATTGCAATGGTGACCTTAGTATTCTCTCATGCTGCTACATATGTCTAATAGATGTTGCTTATATAATGTGGTAAAAGTTGTGCTCAGGGCACAAAGCCAAGTCCAGCTGTGTGCAGCACAGCAAGAAATCTGTGTCATCTTTAAAATTGCAGAAATCATCAATTTCAGAAACAATTTCAAAAGGTAGGACTGTCTTGAACAGCTGTCAGAGCATTGGGTCCTCAAGCTGGACCAAAGCCAACCTTAATATGCTCCAGTTAGACACACTTACCTGTTTTCCCTGTGGCCAGAAATCAGAAAAATATACCAGAATTAAGTTTTAGGTATCTGGAGGTGCAGATAACTAACAATCTGAATTCGTCTCCACATGTCATCCTTAGTGAAGCGTGCAAACCAGTGTCTGCATTTCCTGCATCGGATGAGGAGAGCACATCTTTCTCCTTCCATCCTGGCCATTTTTTACAGAGGCACGATTGAAAGTGTTTTAACAAACTGCATCACTGTTTGCTTTGGTGGCTGCAGTGCCTCAGATAAAAAGTCCATTCAGAGAGTGGTAAGGACAGTCGAGAAGATTATAGGAAGCTTGCTTCCCATTATTCAGGGTACTGCTTATAAGTGCTATGTGCGTAGAACTCAAAGCATTGTTAGAGACCCCACACATCCACTTTATGGTCTGTTTCTGTTGCTCCTCTCTGGGAGGAGGTTTCAGAGTATTTCAACCAGGACTACCAGATTCTGTAACAGCTTTGTTTCCTATGCCATCCGTCTGATAAACTTGCAAGGTTAGTTTTTCTTGCCATGTGCATGTATATATCCGAATTAGGCTGTATTGTTTCTCTGTGTCATATAATATATGTGGGTATGTGGATATATGCATATTTTTTTATTTATTTGTTTATTTGTCATGTTTATATAGTGTGTATTGGGGATGGTGACCCTTTGAGAGCTGTATGCAACAAAATTTCATTTTAATGTATGATGATTAGTCTACATTTAAAGCAGTGGTGGGTAGCTCAGGCTGGTAAGAAGCCTGTTATTAGAACACAGCAGCCTGCAATTACTGCAGGTTCAAGCCCGGCCCAAGGTTGATTCAGCCTTCCATCCTTTATAAGGTAGGTAAAATGAGGACCCAGATTGTTGGGGGGGCAATAAGTTGACTTTGTAAATATACAAATAGAATGAGACTATTGCCTTATACACTGTAAGCCGCCCTGAGTCTTCGGAGAAGGGCGGGATATAAATGTAAATAAAAATAAAAAATAAAAATAAAAAAATAACCAGTGTTACCACCGCTTCGCTTCACGCACGCACTTTGCACACGATCGGTGTGCACGTGCTCACATTTAATTCACTGAAGAACCAAATATTTGCAGCTTACTTGAGTCCTGGGTAGGAAAAATCAAAGGTACAAGTACAGATTAGTTGAAACCTGGCTCAAAAACAGTAACTATGAGAGTCCTAGGGGACGATCACTTAAACATGAGTCAGCAGTGTGCGGCAGAATCCAAAAAAGCTAATATAATCCTTGGTTGTATAAACAGAGGTATAGAATCAAAATCATGTGAAGTATTAGTAACACTTTATAAAGTCTTATTAAGGCCACACCTGGAATACTGCACCCAGTATATTTCAAAAAAGATGTTGAGACTTTGGAAAAAGTGTAAAAAAGAGCAACTAAGATGATTAAAGGCCTGGAGACTAAAACATATTAAGAACCATTGCAGGATTTAGGTGTGGCTAGTCTAAAGAAAAGATGGACTATGGGGGACAGAGTAAAATTAGCTATCTAGTAATACCTGCCTATTGCCCTGATTTCTTATAATGGAAAGTTGGGAAATCTCATCTTTGTTGATATAAAAGAGGCAGCATTAAACCTGGCCAAATAAAAAGTTCTCCTGTGTCTGGAACAGCACATGAGCTAAGAACTTATTGAAAATAAAATTGCTTCCACAAAAACCAGAACCTTTTTACTAAGTGCCCTATTTCAATCTTTCTGGAGAGCAGTGTAAAAGGCCTACCATTTCCGTTTCATTGTGACTCTCTGAGAATTAGGTATGAGTAGAGATTATGCTGAGACTATAAAAGTGGAAGTCCAAATTGAGTCCTTTCTTCTGAATGAATGAAAATTACCCTGAAGAATCTTGGGAAGAGAGCCATTAGCAAAAAAACAAAAAAAATAAATTTAATCAGAATTTTAGTTAGCAAAGACAGGTCTATGTCTCTAAAGAAACTAGTCCCAGTTCTGGGCATAGCAAAAGGGTTAAGACAGAGATGTATTTGTCTAAAAATTACTATGGTTACCATGGTTACCTGTTGTGCTACTGACAAGTAACCTTATATAGTCTATAGCCATGATGGTAACCCCGCCTCCCCGTGCTCCCCCCCCCCGCTTTTGGCACGCAATGGCAAAAAGGTTAGCCATCACTGGTCTATAGCATTATTTATGAGATGGGCTAAGCAGGCAAATTATCAGATGAAGTTACATATTTTGAATGGCTCTGATAGCTCAACTTATATACCGTCAAATGTGAATATCCATTAACATCAGCATCATGTTCCATGAAAATACAGTAGAGTATAAAAAGATTACAATTTCAGTGTGAAATCAATGTTTACAAGGGAAAGTGTAGATTTTTACCTGGCATAGCTAACCATAAATGTAACAAAGCACTCTCTTGAGTGTTAACATTGCACGGCCAGCCACAAGTATCACAACGGGTGTAACAAAGCACTCTCTTGAGTGTTAACATTACTGGATCTCCCAAGAAATCTTGATTAAGATGCAAACTGCTGGATGTGAGACAGGAATACAAGAGTTCTGCCAGCAGCTGCTGGACTCCTTCAGCCCAAGTCAATTTGGATAAAGCATTCTGCAATATATCTTTTGCACTCCAAAACCACATTTGATTAAACTGATATATTCTGAAATTTCCTGTTAGTCCTTAGCTGGGGGCAGTAGTTGTAATTTTTATTTTACTATTGTCAATATAAATTTTTTTAAAAAAAACATTATTATTATTATTATTATTATTATTATTATTATTATTATTATTATTATTATTATTATTATTGTATTATTAGTGGTACTCGGCACACTGGGAGCTGTGCCTAAAGACCTAGGCGAGTACTTAAAAACAATTGGCGCTGACAGGATCACCATTGGTCAGCTGCAGAAGGCCACCTTACTGGGATCTGCTCGCATAATCCACCGATAATCACACAGTCCTAAACGCTTGGGAAGCGTTCGACTAGTGATTAGTGATACAAAATCCAGCATAGTTATCTCGTTTGCTGTGTATACTATCATTTTGTGAATAATAATAATAATAATAATAATAATAATAATAATAATAATAATAATAATAATAATAATATAACTTGCCTCCAGAAGTTGTGAATGCTCCAACACTGGAAGTTTTTAAGAAGATGTTGGAAAACATTTGGTGTAGGGTTTCCTGCCTAAGCAGGGGGTTGGACTAGAAGACCTCCAAGGACCTGCCCAACTCTATTGTTCTGTTCTGTTCTATTTTCTATTCTATTCTATTCTATTCTATTCTATTCTATTCTATTCTATTCTATTCTATTCTATTCTATTCTATATATCCGTACCTTATAGCTTTACTAGTTGTGTAAGGAGCTTCAGTTCACATTAAGACATATTGCAGAAGACATCACCATACACATACACACAAACATGCAGAGAGTATATAGCCAATATAAACTTCATATATTAAGTCCTTTGTCTTATGCTTTTCAGTTTAAAAAATAAATAAATATTGAGTTGCACACAAATTATCTATCTAGTTTGGGTAAATGTGGACCGAACACATTCATACTCTGTACTGCATAGAAATAAGTGTGTGCTGATTTCCCATGTACCAGCCAGGAAAGACATGTGGCCTTTTATAAAACACTTGTAATTCAATATATCAGCTATTGGCCCACGGAAAAAGAACAGATGAATTCAGCCTCATTCCGCTTTTCCTTCCCCTTCCATTTAGCTGACTTGTGTGATTACAGTGTTTTAAAAGCCTGGAAAGTTGAAATGTTATTTTGTCCTCAGTCCAAATCTGCATTACCTTTCCTACTCTGGGGGAAAATAACAATGTTTACAAGACAAAAGGTTATATTCTGCAAGTGCAGCTGGAGTAAATTTCTGACCCGCACATAATACTGGCTGCAGAGCAACAGCAATAGCCTCCAAAAGCCTCCTTCACTTGCTTGTTATCCTTTAGAAATCAAGTTCCACTTGATATAAAATAGATGCTTCTCCAGAAATGTGCTCCCCCCCCCACTGCACACACACCCCAGGTCCTCCAACAAAGCTGACTTTTTTCTTAGAAATCAGGAGGTTCTGCTTTAGAATGTGATTCTGGCATCAGGATAAGGAGTTAGAACAAACATGGCTAGTTTTGCAATATCTTGGATGTGCTTTGTGGAGTTCAATGTGTGAACTTATTTCAGTAAAAGCTTTTAACTGAAGAATGGGTTAGACATCCATTAAGATCAAGCATGAAGCTGGCAAAAATAAAATACAATAAAATAGGTTCTTCGTTTTGCCTGTGCTACAATTCTGGTGAAAATCCTAGGCTGGACTTTGCTCTTTGCTCTAACTTCAGGGGCTAGGAAGTTGAGCTTGTTGATCGAAAGGTTGGCAGCTCAGCGGTTCGAATCCCTAGTGCTGCCGTGTAAGGGGGTGAGCTCCCGTTACTTGTCCCAGCTTCTGCCAACCTAGCAGTTTCGAAAGCACATAAAAAATGCAAGTAGAAAAAATAGGGACCACCTTTGGTGGGAAGGTAACAGCATTCCATGCGCCTTTGGCGTTGAGTCATGCCGGCCACATGACCACGGGGACGTCTTCGGACAGCGCTGGCTCTTTGGCTTTGAAACGGAGATGAGCACCGCCCCCTAGAGTTGGGAACGACTAGCACATATGTGCGAGGAGAACCTTTACCTTTACCTTTTTATCATTACAGCCAATCTCCATAAAAGTAGTTATAGCCTTCTTGTGGATTGATTTCCTGGTCTGGCCTATCTAGTGAGGCTAACATAAATCCTGCAGGTCTCTCCTTACTTACATTCTAGTGAATCAGGGTGGAGTCTGCCTGAGCCACTTCCAAATGTTATCTCTTTGTTCTGGACTTTTAAAATGTTTTAATCCCTTTTTTTTTTAGGTAAAAATTCCTACGTATTTCCATTGAGGTCATCTTCCTACATTGCCTCTTAAATTTTATTTATGTGAGTTCCTAGGAAAACTTTGCTCAGGCAGAATACTGGTGTTTGGAGTCTAAGTTCACATTTTTTAGGGCTCAATATCAAAGGTAGTTCAACATTTCCATGATTTGCATATTGAATCTCCCAACCAAATTGAATTTCCAAAACATTTTTTTATTTCCTTCAAAACCACTCTGCAACTCTTTTTTTTTTTTGCAGCAATCATTGTTTTAAATTGTATGTATCATTTCCCTCCCAAGGCCTCTTTTACTTCTCATTTCACAAAGCATTCTTTTTCACACTTCCCATTATAACTGTCTGTCTTGTTGCAACCCAACAAGACAGACACAGACTTCAGAGGATAATTAGAACTGCAGAAAAAACAATTGCTACCAACCTGCCTTCCACTGAGGACCTGTATACTGCACGAGTCAAAAAGAGGGCCGTGAAAATATTTACAGACCCCTCACATCCTGGACATAAATTGTTTCAACTCCTCCCCTCAAAACGATGCTATAGAGCACTGCACACCAGAGCAACTAGACACAAGAACAGTTTTTTCCCTGAACGCCATCATTCAGCTAAACAAATAATTCCCTCAACACTGTCAAACTATTTGCTAAATCTGCACTACTATTAATCTTCTCATTGTTCCCATCACCCATCTCCTTCCACTTATGACTGTATGACTGTAACTTTGTTGCTTGTATCCTTACGATTTATATAGATATTGATTGTTTCCTGATTGCTTATTTGTACCCTATGACTATCATTAAGTGTTGTACCTTATGATTCTTGATGAATGTATCTTTTCTTTTATGTACACTGAGAGCATATGCACCAAGACAAATTCCTTCTGTGTCCAATCACACTTGGCCAATAAAAAATTCTATTCTGTTGTGTTGTGTTGTGTTGTGTTGTGTTCTGTTCTATTCTGTTCTATTCATTAGTTTATATTTAATGCAATTCTGTGGTATTTTGCAATGTAGTTCTTTTTTGCCCTATCCCAAGCAGCTTCTATATATACACTCTTTCCTTACATGTACTTTTTAATTCACTCTGCTGGCAAATTAAACTATCTTATAATACTCTTTCATATTTTCATACCTATGAAAATATACCTCTTTTCCTCTTGTCATTCTACTTACATTCTTTTTTCTTTCATTTCCTTCCATTTCTTCTATGTCTATTTTATCCTTGCCTAAGATCTGTTCTTGACACTACTGTGTTTCCCCGAAAATACGACCTACCTCGAAAGTAAGGCTTAGCCTGATTTTTGGGGTGTCCCTAATATAAGCCCTACCCCAAAAAGAAGCCCTGGTGAAGGGGATGGGCATGGCCAGCACAGGAGGCAGCCCTTCCCTTCCCCGGTCACCTCATGGAGGCTCGATCCCTTTATTGTGGCCCATGGAACAGCTGAGCCAGTGACTGCCAATACTTCTCAGTATGGTGTTCCTCATATTCATTACCTCTCATCTCCTTTCACTAATTCTCATAGCCTTTCATCATAAACTGTATACCATAGTTAATCTGTGTTTTTAGATGTTAATTCCTTCCCCATGGATAAACAGTTGTATAGGTTTATGCCTTAAACATGTGTTCAGAAGGATCTGCCCTTTTCTAAGCAGGTACACAATAAAATTTGGCTACCCTGATTTCTACACTTCTTTTTCTTGTCCCTCAGCACACTCATTCACTCCCGTTCAAATTCATTTACTCCTGACTTGTCATTATATATTAGTTAATATGTTTACATTATTGATATTATAAGTAGCGTTAAACATAACAGATACCACAGGACTGAAACAATCATATCTAAGCTAATGTAAATCCATTTACAGTTTGGGAGCAAGTAGCTATGTCAAAAGAATTGCAGTGAGGGGTGGGATCCACACTGGTCCAATGGAAGAGATTTGGTTGATCAAGATAGTTTTTCTCCTTTGGCTAGTGTTAGGCAGTTTTCAGCTTGATAGTACCATCTTCTTGAACTTCAGTTCTGTGATTGTATAAATATCTTTGTGAAAAGGAAAAAAGAAACAAGAAAGAAATTCCACTCCCCCAATAAAAATAATTTCATTGTAGTTGAGTCAGAAAACATACAATATCCTATACAGCTGATCTCCTTCTTCAACACTGAGGTTCTCAGAAATGTTGACAATAGAAAAAGATCACTTTAAAACAAAATTACAGCATAATTGCAGGACAAAACAAGCAAAAGGAAGACCCAGTTTCCAGGAACTAAATCTTATTTTCTTTTTATGCAATATTTCAAACAATAGCAGTTTTGAGGATTTTTTTATGCATGATTAGAAGCAAATGGTGGGTGAAACATTTGAAATACAGTATAACTTGCTACATAAAATCTGAAAAGAAAAGGCAATATCAAAAATAATCTGCTGTTTGATCAATCCGCTAAATAAGATTTTACCACAAGTATTTCCCAACATACTTTATTGCTATCACATCTTTTCCATTCATTATTCTCTCCCTATGTTCCTTCCAAGTACCTTCGTTTCTTTTATTACCAGAGTACACTGAGAACATTTTAGCCAATCATAACTTAGCCTAAGTCTACCACCAGCCAAGTGCAAACACTGCAGCCCAACCTATTTGGGAACATCAGCCAATAAGTGCTTATTCTCCCTGCTCATATTTGCCACTTTCTGAGTTTTACAGCACCAACATCCCAACAATATGGCTTGTGTGAATTCTCCACACCCTCCTTAGTTTGCGTATTTTGGTTGGTTTGCAAATATACCCTGGGATGATATGTGACAGGACAAACATTGTTGTGTTTTCCTACAGATATCATGGTGGCTTTCAAGTTAATATAATGCCACCTAAGAGCTTATTTTAGGGCTAAGACAGGGGTGTCAAACTAGATTTTATTAAAGGCCACATCAGGGTTGTGTTTGACCTTGGGGTGGTGGTGGAGTGGGCGTGGCCAGCTAATGTCACTAGTGTTGAGGGCACCTGTGGTGACCCAAGTACTCTGCCAGCAAAAACGGGTTCCCAAGCTCTGTTTTCAGTTGCAGCGGCCTCCTCTGCCAGTGAAAACTGAGCTCGGGAGAGCCGCAAGTGGCCCTCATGAGCTCCGTTTTCAGCTCCAGCAACTAGTGGTGGGTTTCAAATTTTTTTACTACTGGTTCTATGGGTGAAGCTTGGTGGGCATGGCATGGCTTGGTGGGTGTGGCTTGGTGGGCGTGGCAGGGGAAGGATATTGTCAAATCTCCATTCCCACCACATTCCAGAGGAAGGATACTGCAAAATCTCCATGCCCTCCCCAATCCAGGGAAAGGATCCTGCAAAATCCCCATTTCTTCCCGATAAACTGGGACTTGGGAGGCAGAGAATAGATGGGGGCAGGGCCAGTCAGAATTTTTACTATCGGTTCTCTGAACTACTCAAAATTTCCACTACCGGTTCTCCAGAACTGATCAGAACCTGCTGAAACCCACCTCTGCCTGCAACCCTCTGCCATTGAAAATGGAACTGGGGAGGGACGCATGCTACCCTCCCAAGCTTCGTTTTCAGTGGCAGAGGCACCAGAGGCCAGTCCTTCACTGTTTCCAGGGTGGCTCCACAGGCCAGATATACACCCCGTGGGCTGGATCCAGCCCCCAGGCCTTGAGTTTGACACCCCTGGGCTAAGAGATGGAGGTGTGTCAGGCAGTCTCTCAAATCAGAAAGCAGTTGCTCACAGAGATGGAAAGGACAGATCTTCACTTATAGCACAAATAAGGAGCCCAAAAGGAGTGTTAAAGAAGCAGTGAAAAAGTTTAAGATATGATGAGGAAGAGAAGGGGTTGTGCTGCAGCCGTGGGGTATTCCCCCTGTGTGGCAGATTCTTTAGGAATTGGGGGCAACCAGTGAAACTACAGTACAATGTGCATATCTTAACACAAACTCATAAAGGGACAGTCAATAACAATGCCCTTTACCATATTTATCCAAGGAAGACACTCAAAAACAAATATGATATTATTTGAAAGAAATTCAAAGACACTCTGAGGATGAGGTGGGGAAAAATAATAAAAGCTTTACTGACAGGGAAAGAGAACGTTGGGGAAACTGAACGATGGATTTCAATATTAAAAGACTATAAAACACCTGAGGCTGCCAAGAGACACGGCGTTGGCCTGCCTTTACTTACTATAAAAAGGGATTGCTATAAAAAGTAGATCACATAATACGAGTCTGAACTTTAGGCCGAATAGCATTAAGGTATTGAAAGCACACCGGATGGGAAGGCGCCAAGCAACAGGCTTTCCTCTCTAATCAGCTGGGTTTGTGATAAAAGAGGAAACAAGCCGAAGGGTGGAACTCATGCTCACTTATAATAATCCCCAGGACTCTAGTTTCAGAGTTTTGTTGAGTCTTTAAGTCTCAGGTCAAGCTCAGAATTAGGAAGGAAATGGGAGCAATGGCAGTCAGTGGGGCATCAGGGGGAGGGGGAGAGAATCAACATAAACAATAACATACAAGCATGTTTTCCATTCCTGGAACTTCAACACACATATATTAAATAACTAATAATGTGCTGCCCTTTCACAATGTCAAAAGTCTGCTGTCTGTTTGGTTTATGTGAAGTGGTACAGCTGGGTAATTTCAGATCCTGGATTTAATAATCTTATTGTGAGAGCTATCCTTTAGGATAGCTGTATGAGTTATTTGAGAATAAGCCCTATTTTGTTGAGAAAAGGCAAGAATACTCTAAAATGTAGAATAATAAGTCAGTATTTGAAAGGAATTTCTTAAAATGAGAAGCAATATGTTACTCATCATTAATTGGTTCTAGGAGGTACAATGGGTATCAAAAATGATGAGTTTTTTTCACATAAGGAATAATGTAGTGAATCACAAGGTTCTACACTGACAGGTTCTAGCTTATGCATTGAGTACCAAACAAACAATGAGTACTGGGACAAAATTTTCACATCAAAATACGTTAAGTACCAAAAATTCAATGAGTTTCAAAGCAGTTGAGTACCAAGGTACCATTGTAAAGGATTTCAGAGTTAACATAAATTCAGAACTATTCTTATCACTGCTCATTTTTTGATGGATGTCGGAAATCCTTCATCAGTTATTTGGACCATGTTCCAGACTGATAGTCTTGGATGTAAGTGCTTGAGTTAAGGAATATCCAACAGGGTGCTAGAAAGTGCTTTTGAGGAAGTGTGAGCATCTGGTTGACACATCTTTAACTCAAGCATAAGCTTTCCTGGGATTGTGCAGAACTACATGGATTCAGAAAAAAGTATAGTTTCTTATAGGTGCCACGTGAACATTCACATGTCTTCCAAAGCACCTTTTTTTTAACTTAAATTCTGGACTACTGCTTGTCATTAGAGCATTAATTCAGCATTTTTTTCTGTTTGACTGTTTAGAAGTTGATGTACTGGGTTAGATTCTCTTCTCTGGTACATTCACCATTAAAAGAATATTTCAGGGTTTTTGTTTTTTCCTGGAGAGACTTTTGAAATCTCTAGTTGAATTAATGTCAGGATTCTAGCATGCCACCATGCCGTTTCCTTCCCATTTGTCTAAATATTTTTTTTTTTTGAGGTTTTCTTATGTGGAGAAAACCTTTATCACATCAAATCTCAAATTGAATTTTGTTGCCTCTAAATTTGACTAAGACTTTGTCACTTCAAATATCAAATTGAAATTGAAACCTAACTGATTCCCATACCTATTGTTCAGTATGATATATAAGACTGCAATTTGGAGGGGCTGAAACAAAACCATAGGACAAAATGCAGTTGGCTAGTTTATTATTCCGGACACTGTGTAAATCCAGTTAATTAAATGGTTGAATCCTCCTTCCATATCTACTATGATTCCTACGACTATCAGTTTTCATCTGCACTTGATTTTGTTGTTGTTTGTATATGGTTTGAGCCTGATATCACAGAATCCCAGTGCTTATAGAGGTTTTAGAATTTGTTCATTATAATAGTTGAAGTTTTTTTAATGTCAAAAAAATGACAATGTTATGAACATTCTAAATCAGCGGTCTCCAACCTTGGTCCCTTTAAGACTTGTGGATTTCTATGGTGGACTATACAAGACATTATTTTGAAGAATAATAGGGAGTAAATTGACTTTAAATCTAATATTATCAGATGGATTTTTGATATGAAACTTTAGTGTACTTAAAAGATTATTTACGAAAGAAGATTGGAAAGGAGAAGAAGGACTGAAAACAGTGGAATATTATTTATTATTATGCATGATGGATTTACAAATCTGGTGGACTATACAAGATATTATTTTGAAGAATAATAGGGAGTAAATTGACTCTAAATTTAATATTAATAGTTGGACTTTTGCTATTGAAATATTGGAAGATGGAATATTGTACTTAAAAGACTGTTTATGGAAGAATATGGAATGGAGAAGAGGGACTGAAAATATTTTATGAATGGATAGAATATCTTTATTCTTTTTTTCTTTTTTTTTTCTTTTTCTTTAGGATGAGGGGAGTTAAGGTACTAGGGGAGGGATGGAAATTTAAGGATTGCTTGCTTATTTTAGTTTATGCTTGTTAGGTGTTATATCCTGTATTTTGCTCTGGGAAGCTTGGGGGGGGGCGAAGGGGGGGGAGAGGGGAGGTTGAGGGTTGTGGGGGGAGGGGAAGTATGGGTAAAAATGTTTGTAAAACTTTTTGAATTAAAAAAAAAAGACTTGTGAACTTCTGGTCACTTGTGGACTTCTGGAGTCCTGGAGGTTTATCTGTGTCATCAGGGTCACTTGAGTGGTGCAAATTGGTGTGGAGCCTTCTTGGAATTGTTGAAAGGACTATGTTGTAGCACCACTCAGGTGACCCTGATGGCGCAGATAAATTTTCAGGTGACTTTAATGGCTTGCTAAAAGAATGCAAATGACCAGGTATCTTCAAGGGGTATAAATTCTTCCATTCCCCACCCCCCCAGCCAGAGCTGAAGAAGCTACTTGGATGAGAAGTGAAATGTCTTCAAAGAAAAACCAGAAAGTTCAGTTGCGTCTTGAAAAAAGCCCCTTTGGGACAACCGTGACCTGGATGACTGAGAATCTGCATAGACATCCAGTAAAGATATATTAAAAACCGTTCATGATGACTTTAATTGAGTAATTATTTTTCTCATTAAAGACAAAGTATATCATTTATCTTGTTTAAAACAAAGCAAGCTGATTCACTGTGAACAAAATACATCAATCTCTTGGAACTAAAGTTCAGCAAATAATATATGTGTTTAGCATAGCTTAGACAATTTGTAACATATCAAAAGGAAGGTCCCTTCATTGATGAGAAATAAAATACTTCAGAATGTAAGGGTACCTAATTAGAATTGTTTGAGAGTAAGAACCTATGTACAAGCCTACATTTTCACAACAGTAGCATATCTGAGTAGGAAAGCTAGTTTGCTGTAGAAGTTAAGAGTACCAGTTTAGACACTGGGAGATGCTGAGTTCTAGTCCTACTTTAGGCGCATCCAGTTGGGTGACCCTGATGGCGCAGATAAATTTTCAGGTGACTTTAATGGCTTGCTAAAAGAATGCAAATGACCAGGTATCTTCAAGGGGTATAAATTCTTCCATTCCCCACCCCCCAGCCAGAGCTGAAGAAGCTACTTGGATGAGAAGTGAAATGTCTTCAAAGAAAAACCAGAAAGTTCAGTTGCGTCTTGAAAAAAGCCCCTTTGGGACAACCGTGACCTGGATGACTGAGAATCTGCATAGACATCCAGTAAAGATATATTAAAAACCGTTCATGATGACTTTAATTGAGTAATTATTTTTCTCATTAAAGACAAAGTATATCATTTATCTTGTTTAAAACAAAGCAAGCTGATTCACTGTGAACAAAATACATCAATCTCTTGGAACTAAAGTTCAGCGAATAATATATGTGTTTAGCATAGCTTAGACAATTTGTAACATATCAAAAGGAAGGTCCCTTCATTGATGAGAAATAAAATACTTCAGAATGTAAGGGTACCTAATTAGAATTGTTTGAGAGTAAGAACCTATGTACAAGCCTACATTTTCACAACAGTAGCATATCTGAGTAGGAAAGCTAGTTTGCTGTAGAAGTTAAGAGTACCAGTTTAGACACTGGGAGATGCTGAGTTCTAGTCCTACTTTAGGCGCACCCAGTTGGGTGACCCTGAACCACCTCTCAGCCTTAGTAAGCAGGCAAAGCAAACCATTTCTAAGAAACCTGCATGACTTGTCCAGGCAATTACCAGGATTCAAGACTTACTCAAAGGCGCGTGCACACAAGCATACATACAAAGCACATCAGCTTAATGGAATAGCCCAACATTACTTACATTTATTAGCCCTGTGCATGTTTTGATAATTATTTGAAAAAAAATGTTCAAACTTTGCATGATCCAGCACCTTTCTACTGTTCACTAAATCATCTCATCATTATCCAGGCTGCTGTGTAAATCTAAAGTGAAAGGCATTGTTATTTTAAGAATAATCTTAATCTTAACGGGTAGGTTTCTTCCAATTCATTTTTAAATACGCGCATCAGCAGCCTTAATATTTATATTTTTTTAAAAAATCAATAAAATCCTATAGGCTTTTAATTCTGTGGCTATACCATAGATTCACCAAAGCTTTTGTTCTTATTTTCAGCATACACGGTCAGACTTAATCTTTCTGTTTTATAACAAACCCAGGTTATTCTGCATGTGTGTAATTCTACCTGTTTGAGATGATTAGATAATAATTTTGAGAATTTATAATGTGTTGAATAATGAGGCATGCCTACATGGAGTAACCCCCAGTGACTGAGCACCATGTAAGATAATAAACCTGAAAAACCTTTTTTTTTAAAAAAAATCAAGTTTTTCCTTTCAGACACCAGGAAAGAGAGGGAAGTCTTTATTGAGTGATGGCCCTGCTATCACAATGTCTTTCCCCAAAGACTTTGGTCGATATTTCCTCTTATTTTCTGGTGTTCTTTTAAATTCCCTAGTTGGACAGTCTTACATTTTAGTCTGGTGATTTATTATCTGTCTTGTGGCTGTTTTCTTTTCTCCTACTCTTCTGCTTTTGGTTGCTTTTGGACTCTCAAAAACAACAGAAACCAAAATGAGATTTGTGGCTGCTTGGGCATTAACCAGTTTTATGATAAGCTTGCATTGATCAAGTCAACTTCATCCAATATTGGAACAGGGAGAATGAGAATCATTGCAATGGGGTAGGAAGAAAAGAAAGAGAGAATAAAGGGGAGGTTGAAAATTGTCAAAGTGATCTGGTGACACAGAAATAGATTAGACTAGAATTGAATTTTTTTTGGCCAAGTGTGATTGGACACAAAAGGAATTTGTCTTTGGTGCATATGCTCTTAATGTACATAAAAGAAAGGATATGTGCATCAAGAATCGTAAGGTACAACACTTATTGATAGTCATAGGGTACAAATAAGCAATCAGTAAACAATATCATTATAAATCGTAAGGATACAAGCAACAAAGTTACAGTCATAAGTGGAAGGAGATGCATGGTGGGAACAATGAGAAGATTAATAGTAGTGCAGACTTAGTAAATAGTTTGACAGTGTTGAGGGAATTATTATTAGCAGAGTGATGGCGTTTGGGAAAATGCTGTTCTTGTGTCTAGTTAGTCTGGTGTGCAGTGCTATATAGCGTCATTTTGAGGGTAGGAGTTGAAACAATTTATGTCCAGGATGTGAGGGGTTTGTAAATATTTTCACAGCCCTCTTTTTGAGTCCTGCAGTATACAGGTCCTCAATGGAAGGCAGGTGGTAGCAATTGTTTTTTCTGCAGTTCTAATTATCCTCTGAAGTCTGTGTCTGTCTTGCTGGGTTGCAGAACCAAACCAGACATTTATAGAGGTGCAGATGACAGACTCAATGATTCCTCTGTAGAATTGGATCAGCAGCTCTTTGGGCAGTTTGAGCTTCCTGAATTGGCGCAGAAAGAACATTCTTTGTTGTGCTTTTTTGATGATATTTTTGATGTTAGCTGTCCATTTTAGATAAAATAGTTTAGGCAGAGGTTATAAATAAAATCATGGTAACTTATTAGTTTCCTTGGGAAACCTGCTTTTGGCAGACACAATATAGATCTAATAAATAAGTAAATACACTGCTAACTTTTGTTTAGACCCTAAAGAGGTGTAGAAAGAAAATGTGAATTCCACAGCAAAAAATACAATTTTACAGAAAAGCATTATATTGTGGGTTTGAAAGGATTACTCTGCTTTTATAAAGAGGGTGTTTTATTTAAAAGAATATAAAAATTAAATTAATAATTTACTTATATAAAATATTTATTTAAAAATTAAACTTTCTATTGGGGGGAACAATTTTGTGTTTCCAAGTGGTTAGAAAGCCACTTTCTAAAAGCAATATTCTGATTAATCAGAAAGCAATTTCATATGTATTTGGGGAGAAGATGATAAAATGTACGTCAGCATTCTGAGTAATGCACCCATTGAAAGCATAACTCTGAGGTAGGTAGATTCCTCAAATGATATGTTTATTGGATATGTCATATCGGCACAGCCGGTGAAAACCAACTCTGACAGTTCCTGTGGTTTTCACTTAATTAAAAGAATCAAGCTCCCCCTTTCCAGGTGTCACCAGTCACATTGTCCAATGAAGACGGAAGGCAGACTCTTCTCTTCCTTCAACAGCCATTTGTTTCAATGACCTTAGTTCCCACAAGAAAGCATTTTGTTTTGACAGGAGCCTGGTTATCTACTTCCCCTTTCCCTTCTCTGGCTTTATGGCAACTATGAGGCAGCACAAGATTTGCTTTAGAGTTGACAGTGTAACTTACTGATTTCCAAGAGCTGATTTAACATAACATAATAACAGAGTTGGAAGGGACCTTGGAGGTCTTCTAGTCCAACCCCCTGCCCAGGCAGGAAACCCTACACCATTTCAGACAAATGGCTATCCAACATTTTCTTAAAAATTTCCAGTGTTGGAGCATTCACAACTTCTGCAGGCAAGTTGTTCCACTTATTGATGGTTCTAACTGTCAGGAAATTTCTCCTTAGTTCTAAGTTGCATCTCTCCTTGATTAGTTTCCACCCATTGCTTCTTGTTCTACCCTCAGGTGCTTTGGAGAATAGTTTGACTCCCTCTTCTTTGTGGCAACCCCTGAGATATTGGAACACTGCTATCATGTCTCCCCTAGTCCTTCTTTTCATTAAACTAGGCATACCGAGTTCCTGCAACCGTTCTTCATATGTTTTAGCCTCCAGTCCCCTAATCATCTTTGTTGCTCTTCTCTGCACTCTTTCTAGAGTCTCAACATCTTTTTTACATCGTGGCGACCAAAACTGAATGCAATATTCCAAGTGTGGCCTTACCAAGGCATTATAAAGTGGTATTAACACTTCACGTGATCTTGATTCTATCCCTCTGTTTATGCAGCCCAGAACTGTGTTGGCTTTTTTGCCAGTCGCTGCACACTGCTGGCTCATATCTAAATGGTTGTCCACTAGGACTCCAAGATCCCTCTCACAGTTACTACTATTGAGCAAGGTACCACATATACAGTACCTGTGCATTTTGGTTTTTTTGCCTAAATGTAGAACCTTACTTTTTTTCACTGTTGAATTTTGTTAGATAGTGCCCAATGTTGAAGTCTGTCAAGATCCTTCTGTATCTTGAGTTTATCTTCTGGAATGTTGGCTATTCCTGCCAGCTTGGTGCCATCTGCAAATTTGATGAGTTCCCCATCTATCCCCTCGTCCAAGTCATTGATGAAGATGTTGAAGAGTACTGGGCCTAAAACAGAGCCTTGGGGTACTCCATTGCATACTTCCCTCCATGTGGATGTAGTTCCATTGAGAACTACACGTTGAGTGTGGTAGGAATAGTGGTTAAGGGACCATGTTAGAAAACAGGACACTATGAATTCTAGTCTCGCCTTGGGCACCAAGCAAGTTGTATGACCATGGGACAGCCCTAAGAAGCAGGTAAAAGCAAATCACTTCAAAATCTTGCCAGGAAAACCATAGAGATTAGTTCTAGTTCACCAGGAGCCCACAATGATTTGAATGTGCAAGAAAAAAAGGGGAGAAGGCTTCTGTTTAGATAAGAGCCTCCTACTAATTACTTAGCTATAGAATTGAAATATTCAATATTTGATGGTTGTTGTAGAAATATTGGACAAAAGCATTCACCAGGGCTGATATAATACATGTAACCCTTGATTTACCACCAAGAATTATAGTCATAAATCATCATGGTCGTAACTTATGTGACCAGAAGTAATTTTCTTACTTTTTTTTACAGCAATCATTAAGCAAACACTGCAGTCACAAAGCAAATCCATTCATTTGAACAGGTGTTTTTTGATGGTAAACGACAAAAACATTGTGAATGGTGGTCACGTGATTGCAGAATACCACAACGAGTCATTAAACAGACCTGCCTAACAGTCACATGATCATATGGGGAGGGGGCATAACCATTTTACAATAGCTCTATGGGTAGTAAAAAACGGATTCTGGGGCCATTATAATTTCAAATGGCCATAAAATGACTGGTTGTTAAGCAAGGACTGCCTATCAAGAAAAGACTTTTTGTTCAAGATATTTCCATGAGGGTAATATGGAACGCTCCCAGTTCAGTTATAAGTTTCTCTATTTTTTTCAGCACTCTTGAAAACTATAGATGTGCTTCTAGAAAAAGAAATCTGACATTTGATTATTTATGCTTTTGGTTTGACTGAAAGATACAGCGATATTATTACCAGATAGAAAAACAGTGCTAGAAGTCATGCGAAGCACACAACCATGCAGGCAAGCAGGTTGGTCCCCAAATTTTCAGTAGCACTTTCACCTTGCCACTTGATGATGTTCCTTGAATGTCCCTTGTTTCCACCCTTAACCAAGCAGTGCCCTTTCCAATCAGTCAATGGGAAGGGCTGAAAATAGGAAATAGGTACTACCTAGAAACCTGTCTCTTTTATCTTCTCCCTTCATCATGTTTGCCTTTTTCAATGAAACACAAACTGGAGAGTTAAATAGCAAAATCATGGACTCTTGGCTGATTGATCTGGATCTGATAATGTTAAGACCACCCAACTAGAGACAGACTCTGGGTGGTTTACACTATATACAATCCATAAATTAAGAACATAGCCAAAACAATATGACAGCCTGGACCAAAACAGCATTCCCAAGATTAAAATAATATTTTAAAAAAAATTAACAGAGGTTCCATAGGAACCCTAATCCCAGGCTTAACTGATTTTAAAGATTTCTATAACACTTGGAGAATGAGAACCATCTGTATCTCCAGAGGATACTCTTCCTTGCTGTGACAAGGAAAGCTTGCTTTCTTGATCTGCTAAGATGACATTTAATTGAGGGACTTGTTCAATTTTGACATAGATGTCCTCTTTCAAACCAGTGCTCCCCTCTGTCCAAAATGTGGACCCCCACACACAAATCAATATTTACATTTTGATTCCCACCATCTACTGGAATACAAAATGGGAGTCATCAGAATCCTACACCATCGAGCTGAAGGCCTGCCTACCAGCAAAGATGGGAAAGAAAAAGAATAAAAACACATCAAAGAAGGCCTCAGAACTTGTGCCCATCCCAAGTGGGCATTCATCAAATCTCAATGCGGTATCCAATCAGAGCTGAAGAAACTTCTTGGATGAGAAGTGAAATGTCTTCAAAGAAAAAACAGAAAGTCCAGTTGCCTTTTGATAAAGCACCTTTGGCAACCATTACAAAAAGAGGTGGGGGGGGGAGAAGAAAGAAGAAAGAAAGAAAGAAAGAAAGAAAGAAAGAAAGAAAGAAAGAAAGAAAGAAAGAAAGAAAGAAAGAAAGGAAGGGAGCTTCCTGAAAAAAAGTAGGCAGGTATTTCATTTCTAACTTTCCCTTTTAAATTTGAACTGATTTACAGTGTTCATTAACATTTCAACCCCCTTAAAAATCCATGTTGCAACATTAGTCTTGAATGGGGGAACTGCACCCTACCAAATCCAAAAGTGAAAAAATCTCCAACCAGGTAGCCTAAACTGCCATAGCCACTCAATCTTCTCAGGACTGTGTTCTTCATCCAGACACAAACAGTCTCCAGGCATGGGGGGAATCACTTGAGAAGATATGCATCAAAACTGCCCTCAGACGAACCAGAAATCAACGTCAAAACAGTGGCACAGCCCCATAATGGCTTTGCTTAAGGACAGGTGGGAAAATCCCAAATGAGGCAGAATCTCCCCTTGGCCTAGCTACAAGGAAATACAGCAAATCTATCTTCATTGCCCTACCTTTGCAGCTGTTGCTAAGGTAATTATTTTCTTAATATCATATGACTCAAGAAACATTACTGGAAGCCGTTGTTATAGCAAGCTACAAGGATGGTATTCATCTCATATTGGCACAGTTCTTATGTGTAGAAGGGCCCTAGGATGTCAAAAGCAGAGGATGTTCTAAAACTAAGTTTATGTAGCCATTCAGGGAGTTATTACATTAAAGAAAAGTCTGCGGGCAAATCCAGAACAAATGGAAAAACAGAAAAAAAATTATAACCATCCTAGAAAACATAAATGATATATTTTGAGGAGGAGAAAGCACGCAAGCTGCTTCCACCAGCACCTCTGTTTTGGCAAATTGTAGAGAAAGAGGAAGCAGATGTTAATGCTGTTGTGAATTGCCCTTCAGACTGACATACAGGCTGTAGTCTGGAATGGGAAAGCACCTTGATATGGCTTATTCTTCCTGTTCAGATGTTTTCCCTTATGGAAAGCAACTTCCTAAAATACCTTCAACCGCACTAGATGTTCAAGGAGCCGCTGCTTCCTTTTTATCTTTGACCCATGGCAAAAACAGATCAATGGCATGTACCTATCATGACTGGGATACAAATATACTACGTCACACAGATGCAAGGCCCTTCCAGGTGTCTTACCAGAGCTAAGGCTGCAATCCTGGGGAAGATTGATAGAGAAATAAGGTTTAGTGAATTTCTGACTAGAATTGTGATGCACCCATTACAGTTAGCCTTGAAGGAGGTTCAAAGTGAAAAGCAAATATTTCTTGAACTGATATACTGACTTTGTGCTTCTGGGAAGATAAATATTTCTGTGGGAAATAGAAGAGTAACCTTTCTTTTATGAGAACAGACAGTGTGGAAAGGCAGGAAAGAGAACAGGTATTGCTGCAAATCCACTATTTAGTGGAAATTAATTATAAAAAATATAAGCCTACAATTTAAGGAGAACAGGGCCTTTAGTTCATGGTCCCATCTCTTTCTGGTGTTCAGAACACATCTAATTTTCCCATAGATTTGCCTCCATTCAGATTCCTGGCAATCTGAAATGTAAAGGGGTGAAATGTAAAATTTGTTACTACCGGTTCTGTGGGTGTGGCTTGGGAGGGTGGTAATGTGACTAGGTGGGCGTGGCCAACATTTTTTTTTACTTTTAAAAGCATTTTTTCTACAACCTCTTCGGCCGAAGAGTGTTGTGACTCCAGCCCTCGAGCCTGTTCCCATGGAGGAGAGTGACTCGGAAAGTGAGGGAGAGGAGCCAGCAAGGCCTCCCTCGCCAGGACCCTCCTTGCTGGCACTGCCCCAAGTTCCAGCTGCAGGCCAGGAGGAGGAGCTGACAAGGCCTCCGTCTCCTGCACCCTCCTCCTCCTCCCTCAAGTCCCAGCTGCTGACGATCAATCCTGGGTGGATCCGAGGCAGCGACGTAAGGATAAGCGTGCGCAGCTGAGGAAAAGGTGTGGCAGGCTCAGAGATTGCTGAGTCACTGAGCCACACCCCACAGGGTATAAAAGTGGGTGGAGCCTTGTGACGGACAAAAAAGCTACCAAGGGTGCACTGCAGCTCGGTTGTTGGAGGGTTAAAGGACTTTTGTCAGTGAGTTTTGGCAACGGATCTTGGACACGAGATAACAGATTCAAAACTTGGCAGATAACAGAGATAACAGATTCAAAACTTGATACCCTTTGCACGGTCACTGCCAAGTATTTCCTTAGCTGAAGAAAATCAGGTCTGTACCAAATAAAAAGACTGGCAGACACACGTCTTTCCTTTGCTCTGTGAAGTGGGGAGGGGGACATAACAAAGAGGTTGTAGAAAAAGTGCTTTTAAAACGCTTCTCTGACGATCCCAACTGAGTTGCCTGATCCTCAAAGGCTTTTCTTTTCTTTTAAAAGCATTTTTTGCCTTTAAAAGAAAAAAAAGCCTCTGACGATAGGCAACTCAGCTGGGATCGTAGAGGAGCCTTTTAAAAGAAATTTTTCTACAACCTCTTCAGCTGAGCCGCACAATTATCAGAGGCTGGTTGTTGTTTTTTTACTTTTAAAAGCATTTTTTCGGGTGAAGAAAAAATGCTTTTAAAAGTAAAAAAAAACCACCTCTGATGATTGCGCAGCTCAGCTGGGCTTGGTGGGGGCAGAGATTTTTGCTGCCGGGTTTCCGAACAATCTGCTGCCATCACTACCAGATCAGATGATCCAGTCTGAACGGGGCGCATTTCACCCCGGATCAAGGGTATCAAACTCATGTCATCATGGTGGCATCATGTGATGTATCAGGACCTTTTCCCCCTTTATTAAACCGGGCATGGGCATGGGCAGTGCATGATGCATCTGGCCTGGGGGCCGGGAGTTTAACAGCCCTGTCTAGATACTTCTAACAAGCAGATAACTTTTAAACTGAGCCCCACTCAGGTGCTATTATTACAATTTATAAAGTATAATGATGCTCTTAAAGATGCCAGATCTAGACTGCAAAAATTCAGACAAGCAGCAAATGATAGATACCAAAACTACCAACCTTTTCCTTCCATCTAATGATCATCCGGATTCTTGCAGATCAGATCCTGACATTACATAGGAAGAGGCAATGGTATGTGCACCATAAAAAAATTAATGCTGGGTTATTTGAAGGATTACTTCCACCCGATTGCATCAGGTCTGGCAGAAGGGGTATATTGTAGGTCCCATCTGCAAAGGAGTTACCGTGTTTCCCGAAAATAAGACCCTGTCTTATATTTTTTTGAATCCCGAAATAAGCACTTGGCCTTATTTTCGAGGAGGTCTTATTATTTTGGGGCGTGTGGAGCAAGATGGAGCTCCTCTTGCCATCTTACTTGATTTCCAGCTCTATGTTTAAATATTTTCAGGGAGGGCTTATTTTCGGGGGGGGGGAGCTTATTTTAGCACATGAGCTCAAAAACCCAATTGGGCTTATTATCAGGGGATGTCTTATTTTCGAGAAAACAGGGTACATCTGCCAGGACCAGGAGATGGCCTTTTTCTGAAGTTGCACTGTAATGGAATTTGCACCTGGAGAAGCAGTGGGAAAGAATTTTGGCAACATAGAGCTTTCCCAGAGAGAGGCCTGGATAAAGAGACTGTGCAGTACCAAGCCGGATAGGGGAGAGAGAAGAGATTCAGGGTAGCTACACCCCAGAATTCCTCAGGATACATCTAGTAGGTTAGAAGGTTATAGCTTGAGTTTGGCAAGATTCAGTCCATTAGGAGTTTGCAAATAAAGGATTGAACTCAGTTGGAATCTGCTTTGTTATCTCTGGGCTTGGGCTTGACAGGCACCTGTCCTGTGTAATATTATCCCCTTCAGGTGAGACTGCTTCCATCTTTAATATCCTTCTAGAAGAGAAGTGTCAAACTCACATCATCATGGTGGCATCACGTGATGTATCAGGACTTTCCCCCCCTTTGCTAAACTGGGTGGGGCTGTGGCCAGCCCGTGACATATCTGGCCCATGAGCTGGGAGTTTGATAGCCCTGTTCTAGAAGTCCTTTAAAACAGGGGTCTCCAACCTTGGTCACTTGAAGACTTGTGGACTTCAACTCCCAGAATTCCTCAGCCAGCAAAGCTTCTGGGATTCTGGGAGTTTAAGTCCACAAGTCTTCAAGTGGCCAAGGTTGGAAACCCCTGCTTTAAAACATGGTTGTGGCAACAATTTGGGGATCTCAAGGAAATGGTGAAATGGTGGCATTTCCTATAACACTGAATCCTCAATCCAGTTGATATTAATCCACTCAATAACAGTGATGCTTTTTTAATTGTAGAATGTTTTTATTATTGTCTATTTTACAGTTCATGCTTTATTATATACAGCTCAAAATCATTTTTGTGAGATGGACAGCTATATAAATATAATGAAATAAAAGCATAAAAATACATCAGTTTCTGATTATAATGGTTTAGGTTTTTTATTAGCTTTTTTAAAATTAAGTTATGAGATCGATACAAATTTCCTAGAGTCACTTCAGTTAGATATTATTTAAATATACATTTTGGGAGAGAAATCCCATTATGTACTGTTTGACAGTGCAATCCTATACATGTCTGCTTGGAAACAGGTTCTACTGAATTCAGCATGTATGCCTACAACTGCAACCTGAGCTACAGGTTTTTAAGTAGTTTCCTAGAACTGAGCTTTATTGGGCTCTGATCTTGACCTGTATGTAGGGCTGTATGTAGGGCTACAATCCAATAGAAGCTGATCAAGAACTAAGTGCTACCAAATCTGCCTGAAGACCCCTAGGATTGCACTGCAAGTAGTTTGTTTTTAAATCTTTGTAGAGATTCATATAGATTATTTTTAATTCCCATTTGGTGTAGAAGGCTGTGTAGAAAAAGTATTTTAGGACAGCTGTGTCAGATGAAATGGTTTTCTCATCTCGTCCTCTCTCTCCTATATAAATCTTATTTCTTTTACAGAATGTCCCTTTACAATTTTCTTTTTATGTATAGAAAAGGAGACGAGTGATTTAAAATCTGTTTTTCCTCTACTATATTAGATTTCACTTATGCCAAAAGCTGTTGACTAAATACCTGAATAACCATTTCTTTACATATTCATCTTTTCTGAAGCATTTATTATCATCTCAACTTTATTTCCAACTACTGTACATCTTTGTGCTTTGCAGATTAAATGCCCTTGCCTCGCTCAGCACATCCACATGAATTATGTTCAAAATTCAGTGAATAGAATGCTGGAGAAATTAATTCCAACATGCTTACTGCTCCCCATTAAATATCTTTTAATAACCGATTAAAATGTTCAACTCCTCGGGAGAGAAGTGTACCTCTTCTTGATTGTCTTGGTGGTTTGGAAGCACCAAATACTTTGAAGTTTGTAAAGGTAATTTCACAAGCCCAACCCACATGGAAAAACAGAGTTGGAGCTAGAATGTTGTTCATTAGGAAAATGCAAAGTTCCAATTAAAATTTAAGACAGGAAGATGGCAAAGTATTTTCAATGTTTTAATTTCATTTAATTTAATTCAAGGACTCCAAGCAACAAAAATCTCTCTGAATCAACATCAAATCTGACTTAGTACAAGTGTTTATATTATTTGATGGAATGGAATGAAAATACCAGGGGTGAGAGACCCTTTAGAGCACAAGCATGCCTACCGTTCCTGTCCTATTGTTTCCTTTCGTTATATCCAATTAATATAGTCATTACATACTCATACTTATATATATGCTTATATATTGTATAGTTATTTCATGCTTATGCTTATATATACTGTGTGACAAAATAAATAAATAAATAAATAAATAAACAAATAAATAAATAAATATTAAACATATAGCATTTTAATAAGTAGCTTCAATTTTCTGTTTTAAAAAAAGAAATGAATTACAGTAGAGAAACCAAGGGGCAAGAAGAAACCGAAAGATAATAACACTCTTCAAATATGGTCAAGGATGCTACCCAGAAGAATGTCAAAATCTGGATTCATTACAACAGCATAAGATGCAGAGGAGGCAGAAGAGGCAACCATCTTGAGACCAGGGGTGAAATGCTCCCGGTTCTGACTGGATCTCGTGATCCGGTAGCGATTGTGGCCGGTGGTTCAGCAATTCAGTAGCAATGGCGGAACAAAGCTCCGCCCACCAGCCCAGGTGTCATTACTTCCTGGTTTTAACCAGGAAGTAATGTTTTTTACCTTCTGCGCATTCAGAGGTTTTGCGCATGCGCAGAAGGGCTGTGCGTGCATGTGACACGTGCGCGGGGCATATGCACTTCTGAACCAGTAAGGAAGGTAAGCAGATTTCACCCCTGCTTGAGACCCACAAATACAGCAGATTTATCTTTGCTGCCCCTCCTTTCTTCTCTCCTTTAACAGGCCAGATCGTGTGGGATAGATCTTCTATATATGGCTTGCAAATATGACAGCAGAGTTAAAGTTTTTTATGTTTCTTTCTCATCAGGGTTTGTAGTCATCAGGGTTTTGAGGCCTAGACATTGTAGTAGACGAAGGACAGGCACCCATGGAAGTCTTGGATGAAAAGCAGTGCAGAAGCTAAGAAGAAGCAAGTAAGAGAAGAGCTGACCTCTGCTGCCACCATGATCACAACTATCACTCCCAAATCAACCGTTACTCTCACAATCACTCTCAAATCTAGTGGTTGATCAGAGGGAAGAAGGGATGTTTTGTGTGACCAAAGAAATAAAAGAAGACCCTCACAGAACACAATCCCTTTGCTATTATGGATAAAAACTATTTTATTTTATTTTAAAAAGTATTCTTTCTTTTCTGCCATCTACCTGGAAGAACACCTGAGCTGTTTTCTTATGGGAGGCAGGGCCTTGGAGTTTTGCTTTAGGGCCTAGAGAGCTCTTGTGGCCTACAGGGCATTATCAAAGTCTATACTTTGGTGAATTCAAGATAAATCCTGCTTTTTTAAAGCAAAAAAAAAAAAAAAGGATTGAGAAATGGACAGCACAGCAGCCTCCAAGGGCCTGTCAAAACAAAATTTTAGCAGAATTATAGGATCACCTCCATTCAATTGTTTCTGCCTGTTCCGTAAGATCAGGCAGGGTTAGTATGTGTCAGAGGCCTCAGAGACATGTTATCCATTCTGACCTCTGAAATAGCATTTCCCCACATGACCCTGATCCTGCTTTGTTTCAGGAAAGTGCTAAAACCATGGCTGTTCTGACAAGCCTTGGGCCAGCAGTTTTGTGACCCAGCTGAAGTATATAATAATAAATTTTGTATGTTCCCAACCGGTGGGAGGGTATGTTTCTTTTGGTTCCTTATTGGAGGGAGGGAGGGAGGGAGGGAGAGAGAGAGAAAAAAATCAAATATTATGTCATTGACAGCATAATATATAATGCATTTATCTAATGTTTTAAATTTTCTATATTTTGTCTTGAGTCCTACAATTAAGAAGATCATTAAACACATAGGCTAGCAAAGGACAGAATGTTAAAGAATTCGTGCTGACCCAATGCAGAAAATATTCAATACAAAAGATAAGAAATCAGAAAATAGATTAAGGAAGAACAAAATAAAATAAAAGTAACTGAAAATAATAATTTAAAAATAACAAATGCGTATATTAAAAAAGGAAACAAAAAACTCAAGGATCAGAATCAATGGACCACTAGATTAAGATAAGATAATCTTTATTGTCACTTTTATGTGTATACAATAGCACATATTAAAATGAAATTCTGATGCTCGTTCTCAAAAGACACATACACACACACACAGAGAAAGAGTCCTCAACTTACAACAGTTCATTTAGTGACTATTCAAAGTTACAACAGCAGTGAAAAAAGTGATTTATGACTATTTTTCACAGTATAACCTTTGCAACATCCCCATGTGATCAAAGTTCAAATGCTTGGCAACTGGTTCATACTTATGACCGTTGCAGCATCCCAGGGTCATGTGATCACCTTTTGCAACCACCTAACAATCAAAGTCAATGGGGAAGCCAGCTTCACTTAATCACCAGGTTACTAACTTATCAACTGCATTTTTTGCCGCATGCTGCATATATTTTATTTATTTATTTATTTATTTATAATTACATTTGTATACCACCCTTCTCCCGAAGGACTCAGGGCGGATCACAGCCAATTAAAAATACAATAAATACAAATTAAAAACAGGATAAAATTTATATAAATAGTGGCCAAAGTACTAAAACTAACAATAATAAAAACTAAAACCCGATTTAAAATTACTTATTCAGGCTAGCCCAGATCGATGGTGTCAGGCCTGGAAACCATACTAGACTTTAGGGTTCCAGACGCTGCCACATTTTTCCCCTGAGGGGAAGAAGGGGGATTGAGGAGTATGGTAACATTCTTCAAGCGGTCAAGGTCGGATGGTGTTCACATCTGCAGGAAGAGTGGCGAGAAGATATTCGAATGAACTGGGAGAACATGGGACCATGTGACCAGCAAAGGGGTCAGGGGGGTGGGACTCGGGGTTTGTATAACTGGGGAAAGAATCCGGAAGTTCAGTTTTGGAATTTCACTCATCGTGTGCCAGTTTCCTCATGCTAGTAAAGAACTCTGAAAGACAATGGCTTCTGAGTTTTTTTTATGCAGAAGAGGTTTTTCTGGAACCCTGACAGATGGAATAAAAAAGTCTTCAGCTCATGGCGGAAGGTCCAAAGGTCAGGGAGTTGGCGAAGCCCCAGTGGCAGCTCATTCCAGAGGGCAGGAGCCCCCACAGAGAAGGCCCTCCCCCTGGGGGTCACCAGTCGACATTGTTTAACCGACGGCACCCCAAGGAGGCCCTCCCTGTGGGAGCGCACAGGTCGGTGGGAGACTGTTTGTGGCAGTAGGCGGTCCTGTAAATAGCCATATACATATACACATCACAGCCCATTTTGAATACATAGTGGGGAAAAAGAGTCTTGAGAGTTAACAAGGTTGATACTATATGGTACAAAGCTATTACAGAATCTCACTCCCAAATCCCTGCCGAGTTGCTTTGCTTCTGTATGGAAGGGAAACTGCCACAAAGAGATCTGCACAACCAGGCTCCCTGAGTCATTTCGAAGAATTGATTCAAAGAGGTTGCTTGACAGGTTTGCCCACCCTATAGACAATTCAGGAAGGATCTGTGTTTCAGTAGTGCAAAGGAAACATGCAGATAGGTTTTCTACAAAGGAACAGAGAGAGAGGACATCATATATATCAGCGATGGCGAATCTTTTTCTTGTTGCGTGCCAAAAGTGTGTATGTGCACGTGCACATGCCAGCACCCATAATCCATTGCAAACTTCACATGCGCATGTGTGCACGACCCCCCCACACTCCTCCCACGCATGCACCACACATTGTGCATGTGCATGGCCCACGCATGCACGCCCCCCACACATGTGCTTCACGCATCTCCTCCTTGTTTTGGACCTTGAAAGCCTCCTGCACTAAACTTTGCCGATGCTCTGGGCAGCATCCAGCCATGTCAGTCATGCCAGCCATGCTGGATGCTGCCGGAGCGTAAGACGTGCAGGCTGTTCGCACCAGCAAAGGTTGGTGCAACCCTCTCCCTCCAGGGACCATAACCACTTCCTGGCCAGCATGCTTCTTCTTACTTCAACTGCTTCCTGGCCGGTGGGTCTCCATGAGTGAGGAGCTGTGCTCTCCTCTGGTCCTCCTGGGGCAGCTCATCTCCAGGAATAGCCTCAGTCTCTTCACCTGGCATGAACGGCCTGTCACCACAGCCTGCCACTGCCCTCTCTTCCCCACCGGCTGCTCTGGTGCTGCCAGGGAAGCGGCAGCATGAAAACCGCCATTGTCGGGAGCGAGGGGGTGGCGGTGGCAGGAGCAGTGGGCTGGGGGAAGAGGGCCGGCTGGGTGCCTGACTGGTGGCTTCCCTCCTAAGGAGAGTGATTACAGCTCTAAAAGGAGACGCGGTGGCCAGGAGCACTGCAAAGAACAATCTCGGCTGATTTGTGAGGCAGCCAAGAAAAGCACCTTCCTCCAGTTGCTGGAAGTAAAAGTTTTTCCAGAGGCTGCCGGAGTGCCAGCTTTATTCCCTCGATCTTTTCACATACTCCTCAAGTGAAGAATATGGAGGGGTATCTCAAAGAAGGGATAAAGTTTGCTTATTTAAAGAGGATAAGCCTCTGGTGCGAACATCACTCCCCCTGGAAGGCTTGGTCGCTCTGGTCACTCTCTTAGAGTGGGCTGCCTGCAAACAGTTGAGATAATTTTGAAAAGATCTTCAAAGTCTGCCCTTCAGTTGCTTTCAAGTTTGGAAAAATATTTAACAGAGTAATAGATTGCCAGAGCTCCGGCTTTCTTCCCTCGATCCTTTCTCCTCCTCCTCAAGCAAAGCAGCTGCTTTGAGCCATTGGCTGAAACTGGGTTGTGTGAATCGATCCAGCTCTGAGTGTTTATCCTGCCTCACTAGGGGTAAACTAAGAGTGGCTGGCAGGGTTGGGAGAAAGAAGAGGGAAGGGAGAGAGTTTGGATCAGTTTCCTGCCTCCCCTCCAGCCCTCCCATCTTTTCCCTTTGAAAAACGTTTGGCTTGTTGATTCCCCCACCTAAGGAGAGGGGAAGTACGTACTCCCAACCCCCCCCCCAGCATCCTTGTGAGAGGAGAGGAGCTCCCCAGTTGCTCACACACAGAGCTTTGGCTGCTGCCCACCTCTTGTCTGGCACCCACTGCGAGGCAACTGGGGAGACACCCACATGTTTCGTGGCAGCAGCAGTAAAGCTATTGCCCCCCTCCCCCAAGACTGCTGCTCCCAACTTTGTCCTCTTGGCCTTGGTGCTCTTACCTTACATGGCGGTGGCGGTGCCTCCTCCTGGCCGTGCCTTGCAAGCCAAAAGTGCAGCCCGGCAACACCCAAGTGGGTGCTGTGCACTTTTGCCCCAGCGGGATGAGCAGAACCACAATCTGCCATCTGCCATGTGAGCGCCAATGAGTGGGCACAGCCCAGCCAGTGCAGCCCGTCCCTCTTGGGGACTGCAAGCTGGCTTGCCCCAGTCAGCCTGGTTCCCAACCTTGCCAGCTGCTCTTATCTTGTGCGGCAGCGCCTCCTCCTCCTCCTTCTGGCCGTGCCTTGCAGGCCAAAAGCGCAGCCCTATTCCCCCGAGCGCTCAAGCCTTTCCCCCTGCAGCTGCTGCTGCTTCTGCTCTTCTGGGGCAGCAGAGCTACACAGAAAGAATGCCGGAGACAGCATGCTGGCCGGCCATTGCCATTGCTGGTCTTCGCGCGTGCATGCGCACCAGAAACCAGGAGACCAAGTGGCTGATGTGCATGTGCATTCCTGAAACAGGAAGATCATGTTCCTGGAGCGCACATATGCAATGGGCGGCTGCTTTTCCGATTTTGGGCTTGCAGGTGCACATGAAAACCAGCTGGCTGGCGTGCCAGAACCCGGAAGGGCAACGGGCGATGGCTCCGCGTGCCCAGAAAGATGGCTCTGTGTGCCACTTCTGGCACATGTGCCATAGGTTCGCCATCACGGACATAGACCCTTTCATGTGGTCAATCATGCTTACAAGAAAGATGAAAACAGAGGAATTAGATCACAATTGTTGGCTGTACTCCCAATTTCGTGAGTTCAGACAAAGGCCTGATAGGAGGCTGCGCCCTTCTCCATCCACAGAGAGATACTACAAGGTTTGGAGGAAGAGAGGACTCCACCCTCTGATGTCATCCAGCCTCAAGATGTCCTATGAGGCCATCTGGTCCTCAGGCCAAGATAGACACTCCACCCTTCTGTCTACTGTCCTTTCTCTTGGAAGAGCACGTTTGTCTTAAATATATTTTGAGTCAGCTAGCTTGTATACATTTTTTTCCCTCAGCTTCTTCGAGATTTTCTGAGTGCAATTTTAAATGTATGGTAATTTTCTGAGCAGGATGACACATTCTAGATAGAATTAATAAACATGATACTTTCAGGGCTATTTTCCCCCTTCTTGCCAATTTATGTTCTTGCAAAAATTTTATTAGAGTTTAATTAAATATTTGATTATATCTAATAACTACATTGCAAATGAATGCTAGTGTCAGTAACAATACTGTCATAAATCATTTTATATACAAATAATATATTAATAAAATTGCTAATTCAGGATTTTCAATACATGTGAAGCTGAAATGAGCAATTTCTCAGAGAGACTTGATAAGAAAAAAGATAATTTATTTCATTTCTTTATTTCCTGAATTTATGAATGGCTTGAAAGTACTGAAGGACTTTGTTTTACAGGATATTTTAAAAATAAATCTGGAGAAATCTGTTTCCTTTTATATATCTATTTTAGCACTTGGCTTAACATGGACTTCAGTTTTCCATATAAATCTCTTATATATACTCAGAAATCATGACAAAAACATATTTTTGTTACATTTTCTGCCATTTTTCTTAATGCAAATTACCCCTGCCTTTTTATTCTGCAACTGGCTTATAAATATTAAATGCAACTCAAATGTAGGGGAACAAACCAAGTTACATTATATCTCCTCCTGTAGCTTTTGTAGGTGAAAAACAAACTTTTGATATTACATTTGTCTTTTGTCGTTTCACTTTTTTTCCCTTGAACTTCTGTTTGGACATAGCAATGCTGAGCAGCAATAAAATTTTGAAAATGAAATGGCTATGTAAACAGAAAACCCTGAGCTGGAGCTTTCAACAGCTTTGGAAATTAAATTCTGGATATGAATAACTTTTCCCCTCCCCAATTTTCAGTTGAAATATTGTCACCAGAGGATTTTCTTTATCGTATGATAAGAAAGCTCCTTGCTACATATCCACAGGAAGTGCAACATACTCGGCCAGGTGGGGAGCACTCATATACATGCTTTCCTATGCTATCATCTAGACTACCTATTTAGAGAATACAATGAAGTAAGTAGTTTAACTTTTGCCTTTCCAACCAATTACATTCTAAGTATTGCTTTAAATCATGGGTGTCAAACTCTCTGTGTCACGTTGCCGTCACGTGATGTTTCATGACATGTTTCCCATTCGTGGAGCTCGAGTGGGTGTGGCCTACATGTGGCGCATCCGGCCCATGGGCCACCATTTTGACACCCCTGCTTTAGATGCTCTAATTGGCTGAAACAAAGCAAATGTTTTTGGCAGTGAAGCTTGTCTTTCTTGACTTTCAAGGAAGATGATAGGAGGTAAGAAAGTGCTTGAAAAACCAGAGGTGTAGAGATGACCATAGGACATGAAGTCTACTTTGCTGGCAACATTGGATATTTTTTGGAACTGCTTTTCAACTAGGATTGATCAGGGCCAATTAAGGCATTTGGCAGGTATAAGTAAGAGTGCTCTTTTACAGGTACAAAACTAATACAAGAGAAAAGAGAGGTAGCAAATTGTACTATACTGTACTACACTGTACTGTGCATTATCCTCACTTTAACATACTAGCAATCTCATACTTGGCTCATGCTTAGAATGCAGATTAATGTCCTAACAGAAAAGGGAGCCTCCAGATGTTCCAGCTAGCTTTACAAAGGGTTAAGGAGGAAGAGACATTATTGCAGAGGCATGCTAGATAATTGAGAAGATCAAAGGATATAAAGAAGTCATTATATAATAATAATAATAACAACAACAACAACAACAACAACAACAACAACAACAACAACAATAATACTACTACTACTAATAATAATAATTTAATTTCTATACCACCCTTCTCCCGAAGGACTCAGGACGGTTTACAGCCAAGTAAAACACAATGAAAACATACAATATACAATTAAAAATGAATTTTAAAAAACCTATTCAATTTGGCCCATTGATTAAAATACATATTACAACCATAAAAAAAACCCTTAAAATTTCTAGTAGATTTCAATTTTATGCCAGTTCTGCACGGAAAAATAAGTACGTCTTCAGCTCGCAGCAGAAGGTCCAGAGGTCAGGAAGCTGTCGAAGTCCTGGAGGAAGCTCATTCCAGAGGGTAGGTGCCCCCACAGAGAAGGCCCTCCCCCTGGGGGTCGCCAGCCGACATTGTTTGGCTGATGGCACCCTGAGGAGGCCCTCGCTATGGGAGCGCACAGGTTGATGGGAGGCAAATGGTGGCAGCAGGCGGTCCCATAAATACCCTGGTCCCAAGCCATGGAGCGCTTTAAAGGTGGTGACCAACACCTTGAATTGCACCCGGAAGACCACAGGCAGCCAGTGCAGCTTGCGCAGGATAGGTGTTATGTGGGAGCCACGAGTAGCTCCCTCTATCACCCACGCAGCCGCATTCTGGACCAGCTGGAGCCTCTGGGTGCTCTTCAAGGGGAGCCCCATGTAGATAGCGTTACAGTAGTCCAGGCGAGAAGGGACGAGGGCATCAGTGACTGTGCATAAGGAATCCCAGTCTAGAAAGGGGCGCAACTGGCGGATCAGGCGTACCTGATAAAAAGCTCTCCTGGAGATGGTCGTCAGATGTTCTTCAAAAGACAACCGTCCATCCAGGAGAACGCCTAAGTTGTGGACCCTCTTCACTGGGGCCAATGACTCACCTCCAACAGTCAGCAGCGGCTGCAGCTGAATGTACCGGGATGCCGGCATCCACAGCCACTCAGTCTTGGAGGGGTTGAGTTTAAGCCTGTTCTTCCCCTATTCCCCAATATGCTTTGCTTGATTACAGAAAGACCTTTACTTACATTGACCACATAAACCTATGGGATGTGCTTAGGAAAAGGGAATCCCAGAATATCTCATGGTCCTGAAGAGACACCTATGCACAGATCATAAAGTCCTGCCAAGCTGCAAAGACAGAAAATACAAAATAATGTCTCTTCTAAAATATGCGTGAGACACCTGTGGTTTCTTGTAGGGGGAAGAGAAAATAAACTAACCTGGAAGTATTATGGAACATTGTCATTATTATGCACCTTTTGTCAAATGTGGAAAATTCAGCTTGCTCAACCACTGCAGAGCAATCTTAGACTTATGATTTTATAATGATGCTTAAGAAACCGCTAGCAAGAGTTCGGAGTGAGGTGAGGCCACTTTTCAAACAAAGCATACCATTTGGGATTAGGAACTGTTCCTGTAACTGCTCGTCCCACAAATGCAGGAAATGTTTGTGTCATCGCAAGTGTCCAGACTTTCCTTGTTAAATGGGTGGAGCAAAATCTGCAGAGGAAATCTTTTGAACCTGCATAATTAGTGCAATGGGTGGATGCTGTATTAAGGCATTGCTTCATTCAGCGAAGCCTTTACTCTGAAGATGGAGTTCAAATTTCAATTAGAATAATCGGATGGAAAATTCCTTCAATAGCACTGATTTGTTTAATGAATTAAAAATCTGAATGCAGATAAAGAGTGGTAATAACAGTTATGACTGTTTAGCTGTCAAATCAAGTCAATGTTCTTTTACAGTCAAGGACCAGAGACCAGGGCGAGTTAAAAACACTCAAGGAATATCCAGTTAAAAACTCTAGAGTAAAATAATAAATAACAGATAAAATCTCTATTAAAAATCATAATTTGGCATCAATCTGTCAGTTGCACACAAGCAAAACACAGCATGGCCTAATTATAATCTTAAATCAATCCTTAAACTGTGAGGCCCATAGTCATTAAATACCAAACTGCAAGAGAGTGATAATGCAAAAGGGTTTGCTGCATTAATTATGTAATTAATGTAATTATGATGGATTCATCACCTGTTTCTGACAACTCCCCAGTGCTGCTGCACAGAATCTAGCCACCTGTGTTGTACTGTTTAGCTGGTAAGTATAGGGCAGAATTATAAAGGATTTCAAAATGGACAATAATTATATAGCCTTCAACAGTGCATGTTTTATAAATTAAATCTAACTAGATTTTTTAAAAAATTAGTAAAAACGAAACAAAAATATTTATTTTATTTTTATTAATTTAATTTATATACCACCCTTCTCCCGAAGGACTCAGCCAAATAAAAAACAGATTCCACAAAAATTAAAAACATTTTAAAAAGCTAATTCAATTAGGCCGAGATAAACAAAACTATCATAAAACCCATATTAAAACTACATTAAGCCAGCCCTGCGTGATAAAACAAAAAGGTCTTTAGCTCGCATCGAAAGGTCCGGAGGTCAGGGAGTTGACGTATCCCCGGAGGCAGCTCATTCCAGAGGGCAGGAGCTCCCACAGAGAAGGCCCTCCCCCTGGGGGTCGCCAGTCGACATTGTTTGACTGACGGCACCCTGAGGAGATCCTCCCTATGTGAGCACACGGGTCGATGGGAGGCTACTGGTAGCAGCAGGCGGTCCCGTAAATAACCCGGTCCTATGCCATGGAGCGCTTTAAAGGTGGTAACCAACACCTTGAATTGCACCCGGAAGACCACCGGAAGCCAGTGCAGCTTGCGCAGGAGAGGTGTCACATGGGACCCTTGAGTTACTCCCTCTATTACCCGCGCAGCCGCATTCTGGACCAGTTGGAGCCTCCGGGTGCTCTTCAAGGGGAGCCCCATGTAGAGAGCTTTACAATAATCCAGGCGGGAAGTGACGAGGGTGTGAGTGACCGTGCATAGGGAAACCCGGTCTAGGTAGAGACACAACTGGCCTATCAGGCGAACCTGATAAAAAGCTCCCCTGGCGATGGCCGTCATATGCTCTTCTAAGGACAGCCGTACATCCAGGAGAACTCCTAAATTGTGAACCCTCTCCACAGGGGCCAATGACTCGCCCCCAACAGTCAACGATGGAGTCAGCTGGCTGTACCGGGATGCCGGCATCCACAGCCACTCAGTCTTGGAAGGGTTGAGTTGAAGCCTGTTCTTCCCCATCCAGACCCGCACGGCCTCCAAACACCGGGACATCACTTCAACGGCCTCGTTGGGGTGGTTAGGGGTGGAGATGTACAGCTGAGTATCATCAGCGTACAGATGACATCGCACCCCAAAGCCACGGATGATCTCACCTAGCGGCTTCATGTAGATGTTGAACAGAAGAGGCGAGAGAACTGACCCCTGTGGCACCCCACACATGAGGTGCCTCGCGGCCGATCTCTGCCCTCCTGCCAACATCGTCTGCGACTGGTCAGAAAGATAGGAGGAGAACCGCCGGAGAACGGTGCCCCCCACTCCTAAACTCTCCAGCCGTCGCAGCAAGATACCATGGTCGATGGTATCAAAAGCTGCTGAGAGATCTAATAGGACCAGGGCAGAGGAACAACCCATGTCCCGAGCCCTCTAGAGATCAAATAAAATGTAAAAGAGCAAGAAAGTAGTTCAATGAGGATGCACAATAGTTATGAAGAAAAGAGATACCGTAATATGTTATACAGTAGTGAAATCTAAAAATTTTCCCACCAATTCTGTGGGTGTGGCTTGGGTGTGGCCTGGCCAGATGGGCCAACATGACATCACTCCTTCCTTCCTTCCTTCCTTCCTTCCTTCCTTCCTTCCTTCCTTCCTTCCTTCCTTCCTTTCTATTTTTCTGTCTTTCTTTCTTTCTTCTTGTCTCTCTCTCTCTCTCTCTCTCTCACACACACACACACACACACACACACCTGGTCTGTGTAGCAGCTGCTGCGGGAGAAGGAAGAAAGAAGCTCACAAGATTTTTAATGATCGGATTAAATGTGCCAATTTTCATCAAATGAGATGCACTTCTAAAATCTGTTGATTATTTTAAAGATGGAGGTTTACGCACATCTGACCCGAAACATTATTTTTATTCAAACATTATTTGAAACCTTCAGGACTGATAGGATTGTAATCAAATTGACAAATTCTTCAATTGAAAAAGTATAATCATATATATATCAGGAGAGAATGCTGTTTCATTTCTCTGTGAAGAAATTGAAAACATTACACAACGGTCATTAACAATTCTAGTGGAACACTATTGTCCTTTTCTTTATTTTTATATGTGAGGTTTATTCTACAAGTATTTGGAAAGTAAAATGAGCTTGTTCCGTTAATCTTTAAACACTGAGAAATAATATTAATATTATAATTTGCTGTTTTGTTAATAAAAATTAACAGACGATCCAAGAATCTTGAAGAATCCTTTAATGAAAGATTGTTATTTATGTTTTGTCTTCATTTTTAATTAAAGACAGGTGCTATTAAATTAATTCTATTAAATAGATGTCCCATTTTAAAGACAATTAGATAATGAAATTAATGGGAAGGAGAAAGCTGATTCTAGAGTCACATGTTCAAATTCACGAAAGCCAAAACTTAGCAACTGACCCTGGACTGAGGAACAAAAGCAAAGTCCTGCTCAGATAAACCTAAGGAGTGAACAGAATTAAAAGAGAAATAAAGGCAACAGATACCTTAATACTGGGGAGAGAGCAGGGGACTGACTAGAAAGATCTAAACATAAGTACCAGAAGTTTAAATTGGGTTTAGGAAGAAACCCGTGTTGTAATGATATCTGAAACTAGTATAAAAAGTTAGAAACAGTTCAAAAACAGGCTAAACAGCATTTTTTAAATCTTAAAATCAGAGGTCAAAGAGAGAAAGTGGGAATACTTGTCAGTAAAACTATTGCAGGTGTGAAAACAAACAATAAACCACAGCTGAGGAAATGCTTTTATTCTATGAATATTCAGTGAATGAAAAATAGCAACTGTCACTGGAGTATCCCTAAATAGTGTAAATGGGTCATCTGATCATCAATCAATACCCTAAAGGGCTGTGACTTAAGAGTATCTGCCTCTATACATAGACTGTGTTTTTAAAAATGTAATGGAAAAGGATCAAGACTGAGATTGATCTGAAAGGGGTTGGTAATAATATTTCCACCAATATAGGTTAAAAAAAATAGGATTTATATTCTGCACTCACTGTTAAACATCATGGAGTAATTGTTCCTGGAAAATCTCTTTTAGAAGAATTATTTCAAATGGCATTACTTTTATAGAACAATAGGGAAAAATACCTCTGGCACATTTATTCCAAATTCAAACATGAAAATAGCTTCTCATTTGATACAGTACATGAGAGTAATCAATGTATCGGTTCCGTTTTCATATTTTTGTAAAGTTGAAAAGTTAATGACTATACTCCAGTTTCTTCCACAGGACTAAAGCTTTCATACTGAAATTATAATTTTAAGTCATATTATTGGGCATACAATACTGGCGTGCAATATAGACTAGCCTCCTCGTGGTGCACCCCGGGCAATGTGACTTTGTCCCGACTAAATAATCTACACATTCTGGCTGCTGGACCAGAGGTGGGTTTCAACAGTTCTGATCAGTTCTGGAGAACCGGTAGCAGAAATTTTGAGTAGTTCGGTATATACCACCTCTGGCTGGCCCCGCCCCCATCTATTCTCTGCCTCCCAAGTCCCAGCTGATCGGGCAGAAATGGGGATTTTGCAGTATTCTTCCCCTGGATTGGGGAGGGAATGGAGATTTTACAGTATCCTTCCCCTGCCATGCCCACCAAGCCACACCCACCAAGCCATGCCACGCCCATCAAGCTACACCCACAGAACGGTAGTGAAAAATTTTGAAACCCACCACTGTGCTGGACCTCACAAAGATCTGCCAGTGAGAAGCAGCAGCATGAGTATCGAATGCTGTTTCTGTGAATTTTATGCATAAACGCTGTATTGTGCTATGCCATATGAAATAAATAAATATAAATTGGGCATGCTGGTTAATTTCAATCACATACAAGAATGAGGATGACACTAAATATGTTCCATTGTGGGCTCAATTTGAGAATTAGATGCCTTTAGATCCTGGCAAGTTCTTGGTTCTAAATTCAATAAAATCATGTTAGATTTCCAGCACTTAAGACAGCCCAACATTTTTTCCCTCAGGAAAGAAATTAGAAATAGAAATGGGAATAGCATTGTTTACAGTGTTCTTAAATAATAAGATTTCCTCAATTTTAGGTTGTTTAACTAATTTTGAAGGAGCCAAGAATTGGCTTTCTTGCATTTCTTCTTTTGCCTGTTGTACCCAAGCAGTTTTCCTCTCCCACTTTCTGATATTTTCTGACTTATTTTCCCTATTCCTTCTTTCTTTTTCTTGGAGAACCTGCAACTATCTAGATGTTTTATCATTATATAATATCTTAAATAGCAGACAATAGTAGAGAAACAAAAAGCCCAAGAAACTTGGTGCTAATTTATCATCACCTCATTCTTTCCTCATCATGTTGACACATGAACATAAAAGTTGGTGTTTAAACTTATGAGAAATTGATGCATTGGAATAATTCAAAATACGTTTCAGAAAAAGTATGTGGCTTTTTGTTGTTGTTGTTTTGTTAAAATCATGGGGCAAAACAGAGACAATGACTTTTTACCTCTTAATCAATTAAAATGAAACAATACTTTTTAAATTTTATATTATATATATAAAAATTTCCTAAACCAACCAATTGGCAATATACTCAGTCAAAACATTTGTTAGGTTCTTTGCTTGACCATGATCCTTTAAAAGTTTCTGCAAATCAGAAAATTTTGTGTGTAGATTTTCTTCCCTTAGCACAAAGCATCAATTTAACATTATCAAAAACTAAGAAATATTAGTAAAATGAACTTGGATCAGGGGTGCTATTTTATTTATTTATTTTATTATTTAAATTTCTATACCGCCCTTCTCCCGAAGGACTCAGGGCGGTTCACAGCCAGATAAAAATACAAAATATTACAATATAAATACAATTAAAATACGATTAAAAAACTTATTAAATTGGCCGAGATTAAAATTTAGAATAAATAATAAAACCCATTAAAACACCCATAAATTTAAAAACTAACCCAGTCCTGCGCAAATGAATAAATAAGTTTTAAGCTCGCGACGAAAGGTTCGGAGGTCCGGAAGTTGATGGAGTCCTGGGGAGTTCGTTCCAGAGGTGGGAGCCCCACAGAGAAGGCCCTTCCTGGGCGCCGCCAGACGACACTGTCGCTACCGACGGCACCCTGAGGAGTCCCTCTCTGTGAGAGCGCACGGGTCGGTGAGAGGTATTCGGTAGCAGTAGGCGGTCCCGTAAATAGCCCGGCCCTATGCCATGGAGCGCTTTAAAGACGTTCACCAAAACCTTGAAGCGCACCCGGAACGCCACAGGTAGCCAGTGCAGTCTGCGCAGGATAGGTGTCACACGGGAGCCACGAGGGGCTCCCTCTATCACCCGCGCAGCCGCATTCTGGACTAACTGAAGCCTCCGGGTGCCCCTCAAGGGAAGCCCCATGTAGAGAGCATTGCAGTAATCCAGACGGGACGTCACGAGGGCGTGAGTGACTGTGCACAAGGCATCCCGGTCTAGAAAGGGGCGCAACTGGCGCACCAGGCGAACCTGGTGGAAAGCTCTCCTGGAGACGGCCGCACAGTGGTCTTCAAAAGACAGCCGTTCATCCAGGAGAACGCCCAAGTTGCGCACCCTCTCCATCGGGGCCAATGACTCGCTCCCAACAGTCAGCCGTGGACTCAGCTGACTGTACCGGGATGCCGGCATCCACAGCCACTCCGTCTTGGAGGGATTGAGCTTGAGCCTGTTTCTCCCCATCCAGACCCGTACGGCTTCCAAACACCGGGACAGCACTTCGATAGCTTCATTGGGGTGGCCCGGTGTGGAAAAGTACAGCTGGGTGTCATCAGCGTACAGCTGGTACCTCACACCGAAGCCACTGATGATCTCACCCAGCGGCTTCATATAGATGTTGAACAGAAGGCGAGAGAATCGACCCTGCGGCACCCACAAGTGAGGCGCCCGGGGTGACCTCTGCCCCCGTCAACACCGTCTGCGACGGTCGGAGAGATAGGAGGAGAACCACCGATAAACGGTGCCTCCCACTCCCAATCCTCCAACCGGCACAGCAGGATACCATGGTCGATGGTATCAAAAGCCGCTGAGAGGTCTAGTAGGACCAGGGCAGAGGAACAACCCCTATCCCTGGCCCTCCAGAGATCATCCACCAACACGACCAAAGCCGTCTCAGTGCTGTAACCGGGCGGAAGCCAGACTGGAGCAGGTCTAGATAGACAGTTTCCTCCAGGTGCAGGGGAAACTGATATGCCACCATACTCTCTACAACCTTCGCGGCGGGTTGGAGACCGGACGATAATTACCTAAAACAGCCGGGTCCAGGGAAGGCTTCTTGAGGAGGGGCCTCACCACCGCCTCTTTCAAGGCGGCAGGAAAGACTCCCTCCAACAAGGAAGCGCTCGTAATCGCCTGGAGCCAGCCTCGTGTCACCTCCTGAGTGGCCAGCACCAGCCAGGAGGGGCACGGGTCCAGTAAACACGTGGTGGCATTCAATCTACCCAGCAACCTGTCCATGTCCTCGGGAGCCACAGGGTCAAACTCATCCCAGAAAATGTCACCAAGACCACCCTCAGACGCCTCATCTGAATCGTCGCAATTTTGGTCTAGACCGTCTCAAAGCTGAACGATTTTATCGTATAGATAACCGTTAAACTCCTCAGCACGTCCCTGTAACGGGTCATCCCGCTCCCCCTGGTGAAGGAGGGAGCGGGTCACCCAAAACAGGGCAGCTGGGCGGTTATCTGCCGACGCAATGAGGGAGGAGGCGTAGCAACGCCTCGCTTCCCTCAGTGCCACTAGGTAGGTCCTAGTATAGGACCTAACTAGTGTCCGATCAGCCTCTAAACGGCTAGACCTCCAAGAGCTCTCTAGGAGGCTTCTCCGGCGTTTCATCCCCCTCAGCTCCTCGGAAGCTCAGCTCCTCCTTTAGCAAGTTCTGACAGGTTCTGGACAACTGATAGTGGAAATTTTGAGTAGTTCAGAGAACCGGCAAATACCAGATCTGGCTGGGCCCAGAGAGGGGTAGAATGGAGATTTTGCAGAATCCTTCCCCTGCCATATTCACCAAGTCATGCCCAGTAGTAAAAATATTTGAATTCCACCACTGACTTGGATAATATATAAGTAATTTAGGATTAAGAATTGGACTATCCTCTATTGCAGGAACAAGAGCTTCCACTTTTAAGAAACATACAGTATGTTTTTTTTTTTTAAAAAAACAACCTGTTAGTCCATCATATATATGGGAAATGTTTAGGGCTACTTAGCTATTTATCAATTTAAATCAATTTATCAATTTATCAACTCAATTTAGCTGATGTTTAAAAATAGTTTGCTGTCATCTTTGATTTATAAATAATAATAATAATAATAATAATAATAATAATAATAATAATAATAATAATAATAATAATAATAATAATAATAATATTTTAATTTGTATACCGCCCTTCTCCCGAAGGACTCAGGGCGGTGAACAGGCAGATAAAATATAAATACACACAATAATTTAAAAACAACCCTTAAAAAACTAATTTAAATGCCCAAAACGTTAAAAAACATACTCCCCTATAAAATAACACAATTTTAAAAACCCATCCAATAAAAATAAAAATCAGGCTAGTCCAGCCATATGAAATAAATAAGTTTTAAGTTCGCGGCGAAAGGTCCTAAGGTCAGGTAATTGTCGAAGTCCGAGGGAAGTTCGTTCCACAGGGTCGGAGCTCCCACAGAGAAGGCCCTCCCCTGGGGCCGCCAGTCGACACTGTTTGGCTGACGGCACCCTGAGGAGTCCCTCTCTGTGGGAGCGTGCGGACGATGGGAGATAGAAGCCGGCAGTAGGCGGTCCCGTAGATAGCCCGGTCCTAAGCCATGGGCGCTTTAAAGGTGGTCACCAATACCTTGAAGCGCACCCGAAAACAACAGGTAGCCAGTGCAGTCTGCGCAGGATAGGTGTTATGTGGGAGCTCGAGACGCTCCTCAATAACCAGCGCAGCGTTCTGAACTAGCTGAAGTCTCCGGGTGCTCTTCAAGGGAGCCCCATGTAGAGAGCATTGCAGTAGTCCAGGCGAGAGGTAACAAGGGCATGAGTGACTGTGCATAAGGCATCCCGGTCCAGGAAGGGCGCAACTGGCGGATCAGGCGAACCTGATAAAATGCTCTCCTGGAGACGGTCGCCAAATGGTCTTCAAAGGACAACCGCCATCCAGGAGCACGCCCAAGTTGCGTACCTTCTCCATCGGGCCAATGATTCACCCCCGACAGACAGCCGCATCTGCAGCTGACTGTACCGAGGTGCCGGCATCCACAGCCACTCCGTCTTGGAGGGATTAAGTTTGAGCCTGTTCCTCCCCATCCAGACCCGTACGGCTTCCAGACACCGGGACAACACTTCGACAGCTTCACTGGGGTGGCCCGGGGTGGAAAAGTACAGCTGAGTGTCATCAGCGTACAGTTGGTATCTCACCCCAAAGCCACTGATGATCTCACCCAGCGGCTTCATATAGATGTTGAACAGGAGGGGTGAGAGAATCGACCCCTGCGGCACCCCACACATGAGGCACCTTGGAGTCGATCTCTGCCCCCCTGTCAACACCGTCTGCGTCCGATCAGAGAGGTAGGAGGAGAACCACCGATAAACGGTGCCTCCCACTCCCAACCCCTCCAACCGGCGCAGCAGGATACCATGGTCGATGGTATCAAAAGCCGCTGAGAGGTCTAATAGGACCAGGGCAGAGGAATAACCCCTATCCCTGGCCCTCCAGAGATCATCCACCAGCGCGACCAAAGCTGTCTCCGTACTGTATCCGGGCCGGAAGCCGGACTGGAACGGGTCTAGATAGACAGCTTCATCCAGGTACTGGGGTAGCTGACATGCCACCACACTCTCTACAACCTTCGCCGTAAAGCGAAGATTGGAGACTGGCCGGTAGTTCCCTAAAACAGCTGGGTCCAGGGAAGGCTTCTTGAGGAGGGGTCTCACCACAGCCTCTTTCAAGGCCGCGGGAAAGACCCCCTCCCGCAGAGAAGCATTTGTAATCCCCTGGAGCCAGCCTCGTGTCACCTCCTGAGTAGCCAGTACTAACCAGGAGGGGCACGGATCCAGTAAACATGTGGTGGCGTTCAGCCTGCCCAGCAACCTGTCCATGTCCTCGGGAGTCACAGGATCAAAGTCATCCCAAACCACCTCAACAAGACGGGCCTCGGAACCCTCGCCTGGATCTACCCAATTTTGATCCAATCCGTCCCGAAGCTGAACGATTTTGTCGTATAGATAACCGTTAAACTCCTCGGCACGCCCTTGTAGGGGGTCCTCCCGCCCCTCCTGTTGGAGGAGCGAGCGGGTCACCCGAAACAGGGCGGCCGGGCGGTTATCTGCCGACGCAATGAGGGAGGAAGCGTGGGGCGCCGCAACCCTCATTGCCACTAGGTAGGTCCTACTATAGGACCTAACTAGTGTCCGGTCAGCCTCAGAGCGGCTGGATCTCCAGGCACTCTCTAGGCGTCTTCTCCGGCGCTTCATCTCCCTCAGCTCCTCGGAGAACCAAGGAGCTGGTTGAGACCGACGCCGGGTCAGAGGCCGCAAAGGCACGACACGGTCCAAAGCTCCAGCCGCCGCCCGCTCCCAGGCCGCAACTAGCTCTTCAGTCGAGTCGTGGGACAGGTGTTCGGGAAACGGCCCAAGCTCCGTCAGGAACCTCTCCGGGTCCATCAGGCGCCTGGGACGGAACCAACGCATTGGTTCCGTCTCCCTGCGATGGTGGGTAGCGGTCAGAAAGTCTAGACGAAGGAGAAAATGATCTGACCATGACAAAGGTTCCACAACTAAATCATTTAAAACCAGATCATTAAACCACTGGCCAGAGATAAAAATCAGGTCTAGGGTACCTCCCCCGACGTGGGTAGGGCCATCAATTAACTGAATCAGGTCCATGGCCGTCATGGAAGCCATGAACTCCTGAGCTGTTGAGGATGCTACGCCGGCTGATGGCAAATTGAAATCCCCCATGACCAGCAGTCTGGGGGTCTCAACTGCCAACCCAGCCAGCAACTCCAGCAGCTCAGGCAGGGCTGTAGTCACGCAGCAAGGAGCCAGGTACGTGATCAACAAGCCCACCTGAGTTCTACGACCCCACTTCACGAAGAGGGATTCACACCCAGCTATCTGAGGCACAGTGGTCTCCCTCGGCTCCAGACTCTCCTTGATGATAACCGCCACCCCTCCACCCCTACCCTGGGCCCTCGGCTGATGGAATGCTCGGAAGCCTGGTGGGCACATCTCCACTAGGGGAACCCCCCCTTCGGTGCCCAACCAGGTCTCCGTAACGCCCATAACGTCCGCGGTCCCTTCCTGAATAAGATCTGAAATCAGGGGGGCTTTATTAACCGCGGACCTGGCATTACATAACATCAGCCGGAGGCCCAGGTCCCGATTATCCTGGCCACTCGGGTCACGGGAAATTTCTGGGGGGCCGGAGCACGCAATCGCTCGTAAACAGCGAGGGCGAGCCCCCAAAACCTGATGTGGCCCCCCCCTTCCGTCATATCTGCCTCTCCCACTTACCGTAGTAATAGCTCGACCCTGACAAACTGGAACGACACCCCTCGCCATAACCCCAGGACCTATTAAGTTACCGCTGCGAACACATGGTGGACCTAGCCCCTTCCCTGACGGGCCCATCCACCCCCCAGAACCAAACCCGTCAGTTTCCCTCCCCCCCTTAAAATTCCCCTTAAAACTCCCTGGTAAAAAACGATTAAAACAATTCATTAAAAATCCCCTAAGCCTCCTAGATTTCGCATGCCAACTCTCGGGGTTCCAAAACCCGTCCTCGAGATGTGCCCTCGATAGTGTGGAGGGCCAGACCTGCGAGAGAGGGGAATCTCGCAGGGCAAGAAGGTCCGCAGTTGAAAATCTTCGCATCAATAAAAATACAGTACAGTCAGCAGTCCATCCAAGCCGGTCAAGATGGCAAAATGTCATTGCAGCAAGACTAGACTTCCTGGCTGGCGAGATGGACCATGGACTTCCAGGATTCCGTGGGGCCGTTATTCTACCCCCAAACCCAAACGGCCCCACTTTCCCAGGTCCAGGTGACAAGCCATTCTCCTCCAAGTCAGTCCGTACGGCCTTGGTGTTACAGTCAATCTGGGCCTTGATGTCAGAAAAAGGGGGTCTAAAAGAGGGCCAGCCTCGCCTCAACTCCTCCCTCAGCGGGCCGAACCCTCCAGATGACACATCCGACCCCCTGCGCTACCACTCAGCGACCGATCTTCTCCTGTCTCCTCGTCTCTGGCAAATGATGGAGAAAAGTTCTCAAAAGTTCTCAAACGTTGATAGAAAGTCCTCGGTCCCTGGAAGTAGGGGAGGCCGTCCGCCGCCGCTGCCACCGCCGGCGGAGCCCGAGGGCCAGGCGCAACCACCACGGCCATCGCCCCAGCCATGGCCCACCAGAGGAAAACGCCGAGAGAAAACGCCAAGAGCCGAGGGGAGGAAGTCCGGACAGGCCCCCTCCGGCATCGATGAAAAAAGTCTCAGCCCCTGGGGGGAAGGCCGCCGCCGCCGCCGCCAGACCCGAAGGTCATACAGCGACCGCCACGGCCGCGGCCACCATCCCAAGCAGGCCAAGGGAGACACCGAGGGAGCCGCCGAGCCGCTGAGGGAGCCATAGAGGGAACCACAGAGCCCCCGCCGCGCCGCCTCCGAGCCACCACAGGGCCGCCGAGCCCACCGCCAAACGACCGCAGGCCCAGGCCGGCCGTGGGAGGCATCGAGGACGCCGCTAAAGCCGCCGAAGCCTCCGAGCCCACCAGCTGTTCCGAGGCTCCGGAGAGAGCCGCTGAGGGGGCCGCCAAGCAGCTGAGCCCCCCACCGAGCGGCCACTGCCCCAAGCCGGCCGTGGAGACGCCGCCCCAAACAGGCCGAGGAAGCCGCCGGAGGAAGCCGCCGGAGCCGAAGCCGCGGAGGAAGCCGCGGAGGAAGCCGCCGGAGGAAGCCGCCGGAGCCGAAGCCGAAGCCGCCGAGACCGCCGAGCCTATCAGCTGTTCCAAGGCTCCGGTCCTGGTCAGCCCCAGCCCAAACGCCGCTTCAGATGTTCTCCCGGCAGGGTCCGGGACCGAGAGGGCCCAAAAACAGCCCCTCTCGGTCCCAGACCCCCGGAAAGGCCACCAACCGCACCGCCGAAGATCTTCAACGCGCCATCTTGGCGCATGCGCAGTAAGTAAAAAAAAAAAAAAAAAATAGTTTGCTGTTATCCCCTCTAGGCTGATGATGCAATAAACATGAAGGAAAATTAAAGTCTATTCTATGGGCATGTAAAGTTAGAGATTAATACAATGATAGACCAGGTTTTTGGAACCTGGAAGATTCTCAAAAGGAAGATAAATTTCAAAAATGTAAATGTAAGTTAAGGTAAATTTCAAACTTATGGTGCTTGTCTTTATCTGAAGAATTTAGAAAACACTATGCCTCAACAATAGCAAAGAAGGTTACTTTATAATAATCTGTCAATCTGGTTTAGTGAAGTATGTCAGTTCTCAGCCTTTGAGAATTCAAACTCAGACAATATGATTTCATTTGGGCTAGATTTCACATACTATTTTAAAAAAATGATGAATAGTACACTACACTTATTATTTTGAAACTTTTCCCTTAATTTTCACTTTCTATTCACTTATTTCCTGTCATGCAGTTTTTGTTATAATAGTTTAAATAACGGAATGACTTTATTTTGTTTTAGCAATTCTTGCTCTTTGTATCCACTGTACTTATGATTTGTGGCAGATAAAAATACAATTTTAAAAGACTTTCAAAAAAAGTCATTGAAAGTAGTGGAATTTTTTTTTAGGGCTGAACAAGCATGTAACCCCAACTATACATATATAACAATGTTCAGATTAATTTTCTTGGAGCCCATAGTATGTAAATTGAAAACAGTGAATGATATTTGGGCCATTTGGATCAAAACACTATTGTTTTAATGCCTGAGCATCCAAGAATCTACTTATAATTGTGGAAAGATATAAATTTGATTATAAACAAGCCAACAAATAATTACATTATATTATACAAACTCAGAAGACAAAATAACTGGAAAAAAGGAAAAAAATCCAATACATGAAGCATGAAGTTCACTAAGTAGGAAGCCTCATATAGATTCAGAGAGCAAAAAGCAGATTTATGAAGCAAGGGTCAATAGTTAGCAACTGATAAATCAGAAGACATCTTTCAATAGCTGAATTTGCTAAGGAATATGGAACAAACAATAATAAATGAACTTTGTTCCACCTCAATCCTGAAATAAGTGCTCTAGCCCCATGTATATAGATACAGTATATGGATATATGCATGTATACACATACAAACACATACACACATGGATATATCCATATGTACAGATATATGGTGTTCTAGCCCCATAGTTATAGATACTGTATATAGATGTGTATATAGGGATATAGATGTGTATATATATAGATGTGTACACATGGATTTAGATATATAGTGCTCTAACCTCATGGATATAGATAATGTCAGTGTTCCAGAAAAACCTCAAACTCCAAGTAAAAACTCTAAAGCAAGCATTTTTCAAAGTTCTATTTACTAGAATAGGTAAACTGGCACATCTGGGGAAACCCGAATCTGAGAGATCTGGGTTTTTCCTCAGTAAATCAGAAAACCCCAAACCACTCCCTGACTCCTCAGTCGATCACATACTCCAATCGCCAACTGTTCCATCTCGAGACAGCACTCGGACCACTCCTTCTCCAGATGCAGGATCAGTCTGATCTTGACCGATAGGAGGAATGGTATTATGTCTAAAGACAACCCCTCTACTAAATCCCCCCCTCCTACTTTCCCACACATGAGAAAGCTTCCGGCCTAATATGGCTCCCAAAGCTGACAGATATCTAGATGTCCATATTTATTTATTTATTTATTTATTTATTTTTCGCATTTTTATACCGCCCTATCTCCCTCAGGGCGGTTTCCAGCCAGAATAAAACATACATATAAATACAGGATAAAACAACAATTAAAAAACTTATTAAATAAGGCCGAATATTTAAAATAGAAATACAAATAATAAAACCCCATTAAAACCAAATTCAAAATTTAAAAATTCAAAAATTCTAGTCCAGTCCTGCGCAAATAAATAGATGTGTCTTAAGCTCACGGCGGAAGGTTTGAAGGTCAGGAAGTTGGCGAAGTCCTGGGGGAAGTTTGTTCCAGAGGGTGGGAGCCCCCACAGAACAGGCCCTTCCCCTGGGTGTCGCCAGTCGGCACTGCCTGGCTGACGGCACCCTGAGGGGTCCCTCCCTGTGAGAGCGCACGGGTCAGTGAGAGGCAATTGGTGGCAGCAGACGGTCCCGTAAGTAACCCGGCCCTATGCCATGGAGCGCTTTGAAGATAATTACCAAAACCTTGAAGCGCACCCGGAAGGCCACAGGTAGCCAGTGCAGTCTGCGCAGGAGAGGTGTTACGTGGGAGCCACGAGGGGCTCCCTCTATCACCCGCGCAGCCGCATTCTGAACTAACTGGAGTCTCCGGGTGCTCCTCAAGGGGAGCCCCATGTAGAAAGCATTGCAGTAATCCAGATGAGATGTCACGAGAGCGTGAGTGACCGTGCATAGGGCATCCCGGTCTAGAAAGTATAGACATAGATATACTTAGATTTTGATACCATCTTTTTTCCTCTACAACTCATGGTGGCCAACATACCAATACTCCTCTTCCTATTTAAATTGATTGGCTTGTATTTCACTACAATCAAACAATTCTCAACAGTTAACGTGATATAGGAAAAAAAAACCAATGAAAACATCCATTAAAGGGAAAAATCAACATAAAATCAAAACAGTGTACGGTAACAATAAAATAAAAGCACAGAAATGAAACAACTCAAGAATAAGACAGAGATTACTCAATCTGATTAGAATGTCCTCCAGAGCTGTTTTGTTCTTAGCATGTTTCCTGCCTCAGCTTTTTTTTTTTTTTAATTTCCTGAAAGTGGGGCACTAGAAACAGTTTCCCCCTAGATGACCTAGTGGATCTGGCTGATTCTGGATGCATCAAGTGATCCCGTAGTCACCAGACTCTAAGTCATAAAGAGCTTTATACCAGTTCAAAACCAGCCCCTGGGAGATGATTGACAGCAACTACAGGTTCCACAGCAAACGCTCATATGCACCAGTGGCAGATGCCAGTTACACACAGTCATGATGCATTCTTGACAATTGCAGCTTTTGAGTTCAGTCCCATGTAAAGGCCATTGCAGGAGTCGAATAGGGAAGTAATAAAGGTAAGAGTTGTTGTGGTAAGGTCATCTTTTACCAAATAAGCTAAAAAAAAGTCTTTCTAGTGACAGCTTCTATATGCCACACTGGCAGAACCTGGAAATCTAAAAGGAACCCCATTTTTAGCTCTAGCATCTCCCTATAGAGATAACATTAAAGTCAGCAAGCAGATTAAATGGACAACCAGCATAGCTGCCTTGCTTGGTTTCAGTTTCAGCCTGCTCTGCCACATTCAGACCCTGACAACCAAGTAAGAATATCCATAGCATCTCTCCTCCAACTGGGATGGTAATGTCAGTTTCCTCGGGACACTGATGATATTGCATCCTGAACTGTTGGATTGGCTCCCTCAGTGGCTTCACACACAACGGTTAAAGAGCAGGTGATGGAGGGCCAACCCCAAAAGAACTCTGCAAATCAGAGACCCTGAATCAACATCTTCTCCCCTACTCCACCGATTCAATCTACCCATTAAGGAAGGAGCAAAACCATTGAACAACAATTCAAAGATACCATGGATAAAAAAAATCTAAGCCTAGGAGAAACATGTTCTCCTTTGCTTAGACTCACAACTATTATTAGAAGAGCAAGTAGAGGCTGTGGCCAAAAAGTCCTTTGCTCAGTTTTAGCTGATGCACCAATAGGGGATCTACCTGGGAGTGCTGCAATGTGCTGTGTATTTATTTATTTATTTATTTATTTATTTATTTATTTTGTAGAGTACATATTAATTAGACAATATATATAAGTATAAGCATGAATTGAATACATGAAATGAATTGTATTCATTTTATGTATGGGCTGCCTTTGGCAACACCTCTGGAAATTGCAATTGGTCCGGGATGAAATGACCCACAGGTTGGCATGTACTCAATATTATGGTGATCTTATACCAGTTTTTCAGGTCCTGGACTGGCTGCTTATAGGTTGCTGGGTGCAGTTGCAAAGTTTTAATCTGTTAAACCTTTTGTATCTTGGCCCCTGGGTTTCTTCAAGGTCATTTCCACCAACCAAATTCAATCCATCCAAGCTTTCTGTCTCAGGAGAACTTATTGGTATGGACCTCTGAAAAATAAAATGGGACAAGGCTTGGAGGCACTGTTTCTCTGTGATGTCTCTGCATTCTTGGAAGGGCCTTCCTCTGCAAGTAAGAATGGCTCCATCAATAACGGTTTTGTTTAATAACATTTAGCTTCTCATCCAAGAAGCTTCTTCAGTTGTTCAGAAAAGGATTAGCAAGATTACATGGCATCACTGCAGGGCTGAAATGTAAAATTTGTTACTACCGGCTCTGTGGGCATGGCTTGGTGGTAGGGGTAATGTGACTGGGTAGGAGTGGCCAACTTTTTTTTTTTTTTACTTTTAAAAACATTTTTTTCTACAACCTCTTTGGCCGAATGCTTTTAAAAAGTTCTGGCGATCAGGCAACTCAGCTGGGATCGCCAGAGGAGCTTTTAAAAGCTTTTTTTTACAACCTCTTCAGCCAAAGAGGTTGTAGAAAAAATGCTTTTAAAGGGTTCTGACGATCCCAGCAGAGCTGCGCGATCATCAGAGGCTTTTTTTATGTTGAAAAGCATTTTTTCGGCCAAAGAAAAAATGCTTTTAAAAATAATTTAAAAAAAACAACACCTCTGATGCTCATGAGGCTCAGCTGGGGCAGTGGGTGGGCAGGGATTTTTGCTACCGGTTCTCCGAACCACCCGCCACCATCACTACCGGATCAGGTAAGCCGGTCCGAACCGGGAGCATTTCACCCCTGCATCACTGGCATCTTTTACCAAGTTAGTCAGGCAAGGTTAGGCATAACTTGACTACTGCAGCTAGTGTTTTTGGTACTCCAGGTTGTGGCACTGATGGAGAATATTCCCTTTTCAGAAAAGAAATACTTTCCATTTCTTTTTTCTTGGAGAACTAGATATGTATATGGCTAGATTTAGAGGTTCCCACAGTGTACAGTACAACTGCTATCATGGCATCGTTTGACCTAAATTTACCCCTTTGTGTGGAAAACTGGATTGTGGTGTAGTTGACTGAGTTAGTTTATCTCTTCTTGTGGTTCCCACAATAGACCATCATCCTATTGTTTTAGGTAAGCATTTTGGGGACAACAGGACATCCAGACATAAACAGCAGCATCCTCTGGCCCTCCTTCTCTTCCCCCTCCTTTCATTCTATTTTAATTCTATAATTTTGCCATTAAAGTAAATAAGAGGGTTGTCCATTAATGAGTACTGCATCTGTTTTACTGGTGCAAGATATAGTATATCAAGAAAGGTCTTTTCCAGGTTTCTGAATATGCCTTAAGCATATTGTGCTTAATTAGCAATAAAATATTTAACTGGTAGATTGTGGAAGATGAGGGCAACCGCCCTCCCATTTTGTAGATATGGCTGACTGATTGGAGCATAGCCTATGATTGACCGCCATTTCTTATGTTAATAAACAATTGGGTGGGATGTTTTTAACTTGTGACATTTTCAATTGAAGCCCTGATAGACGAGTGTTTGGCAAGAAACTACAGCCCAGGGAGTTGAGCCAAGATTATATGAACATGTTTTTTTTAAAAAAACAAAAAAAAAACAAAACTGGTAGATAAGCCACCCTGTTGGCTATTGAAACAGATGAAAACAGGAGGAAGGAAATGATAAAATGAGAGAGGAAGACATGTCGGAGATGAATAGCTTTAACAAATCATTTGAACCATTTGTTAACGCTAGGAGGGAAAGATTTCATTAGCTACTTTATGTGGGGATGTTATTATTTGGCAGAATTGTTCACTGGCAAATCATATGAAAAGGCTTTTATAAAAGGATTTTCTGCCTCTATATGGAGCTGGGAGTGAAATGTGGAAAATGAAGTAAATTAGTAGCTGTAGTCTCTGTGGGAAGTAATTAGGATTTTTTAAAAAATCCCTCCACCTATTTAATTCTGCTGAATTTGCAAAAAAAAAAAATCCAGTTCAGAGGACATTTCCTACCATTGTTTTAATTTGCAACCCAGAGCCTTTACCCTCATGGAGAGTAGACTGTAGACTGATTGTAGATCTATGCATGTTTATAAGAATGTATCTAGTGGAGGGCTGATCAATCTTATCTTGGAATGTTAACAAATTGAATATGAATGAATGAATATTTTAATTTGTATACCGCCCTTCTCCCGAAGGACTCGGGGCGGTGAACAGGCAGATAAAATACAGATACACACAATAGTTAAAAACATCCCTTAAAAAACTAATCTAAATTTGCCCAAATGTTAAAATAACACACTCCCCCATAAAATTACAAAACTTTAAAAATTCATTTCAAATATCCCCATATTACTCAGAACCAAGCTATTTTCCTATTAACAGTATCATTTCAAACATGCCATTTTAATTTTGCCAAAATTAAATACAATTATATTGTATTTAATATAATTAAATAACTTACACATACACATATAGAGGAGAGTAATTACAAGAGAAAGGGTGGGGCGGAAAGCACCTGCCACATAACACCTCAGACTTAATAATTGTTGATAAGAAAGTCTGGATAGTGGATGTGGCAGAACCTGGACACAGCAGAAGAGAAGAGAAGGAACTGGAGAAAATTACAAAAGACAAAGATTTGCAAATAGAAGTAGTACAACTGTGTCAAAAGAAAGCAGGAATGGTACCAATAATAATAGGCACCTTGCCTGAACACCATTGGCATTGGCAAAATCACCACCAGTCAATTGCAAATGGAAACTTTACTTGGAACAGCTTGCATTCTGCAACGGTACCTTTAACACCATCAAACAACATCCGGCTATCCCAGGCCCTTGGAAAAAACTTAACAGATGGGGGGAAATGCCAAATCCAGTCTAAATATCTGACTGACTGTCCAATCAACCATAAATTGTAATAACAAAATTCAATAGTGTGCTTTATTTACCATTGCTCAGAATTATCTCTGACCTGCATGAATGGATTTCGACAGGAAGACAAGGAAGGATAGTAACCATAGAAACTACTCTCAGAGAATGTGAGAATATTGCAATGAGGGGCAAGAAGAGCATAGTGTATATTGAATGAGTGTTGGTTCTAATTAATGTATCCTAAGAACCACTGATGGTCTATTTATGGATCAATGAATGATTACTTCCTATGAGTACAAGAGGCTGTGTAAGAACCAGACTTTATTGGCTCACAAGTGTATACTTTGAGGCCCATTAATCAGGGATATGACAGATCATCTCCCACGATCTATTAAATTCACTGACAATTATCACCATGAATGTTGAAGCTCTAAGAAGGAAGCTCAAAAATCTGGGGATGCAGATGATGTGATAAACCATCTTTCCAGTCTTAAGATGAGAAAAAATATTATAAGTGAATGATTCATACCTCAGCACTATGAGACTGGTTTTTATCGGGGCTCTGAAATTTCCAATATTGAGATCTGACTTATCTGCATGAAGTTTGGTCAAAGCACATAGTTTGTGATTTTAAATACATTAAATATTAGGGGTGATAAAAACCTTGCTGTAAGAACCTGAGATAAAAGAAATAAAAGGAAATGAGCATATGTCTGTAATAATATTAAATCACCCAAAGAAAAATTAGAAAAATTGATTTATAGAATTTAGACCTTCATTATTATTGCTCTAATTGTTAAAATGTCGGAAATAATTAAGATGTATTCTTGGTACAGGAAGACAAATATGATTTAATATTGTAGGTGAAATTAAGATGACTCCATAATTGGAAAGGGGCAGTTGAAGGATACAAGTTTTTGAAAGGATCAGAACAGAACAGAACAGAACAGAACAGAATAGAACAGAATAGAATAGAATAGAATAGAATTTTTTATTGTCCAACTGTGATTGGACACACAAGGAATTTGTCTTGGTGCATACATTCTCAGTGTACATAAAAGAAAAGATACATTCATCAAGAATCATAAGGTACAACACTTAATGATAGTCATAGGGTACAAATAAGCAATCAGGAAACAATCAATATCAATATAAATCATAAGGATACAAGCAACAAAGTTACAGTCATACATAATAAGTGGAAGGAGATGGGTGGTGGGAACGATAATTATTATTATTATTATTATTATTATTATTATTATTATTATTATTATTATTATTATTATTATTATTATTATTATTATTATTATTATTTAATTTGTATACCGCCCTTCTCCCAAAGGACTCAGGGCGGTGAATAGCCAAAATAAAATACAAAAGGAACAATACATACAATACTAAGAACAACCTTTAAAAAACTTATTCAAATGGCCAAATTTAAAATACAATAACCCCTATAAAATTGACAGAAATTTAAAACCCATAAAATCAAATTAAAATTTTTAAAAATCAAGCCAGTCCAGCAAGGAGGAATAAATAGGTTTTAAGTTCGCGGCGAAAGGTCCTAAGGTCAGATAGTTGTTGTAGTCCAGGGGGAAGTTCGTTCCACAGGGTAGGAGCCCCCACAGAGAAGGCCCTCCCCCTGGGGGCCGCCAGTCGACATTGTTTGGCTGATGGCACCCTGAGGAGTCCCTCTCTGTGAGAACGCACCGATCGTTGGGAGATAGAGGACGGCAGTAGATGGTCCCGTAAGTATCCCGGTCCTAAGCCATGGAGCGCTTTAAAGGTAGTAAAGTGCACCCAGAAGACAACAGGCAGCCAGTGCAGTCTGCGCAGGATAGGTGTTACATGGGAGCTTCGAACTGCTCCCTCAATAACCCGCGCAGCCGCATTCTGGACTAACTGCAGTCTCCGGGTGCTCTTCAAGGGGAGCCCCATGTAGAGAGCATTGCAATAGTCCAAGCGAGAAGTAATGAGAGCATGAGTGACCGTGAATAGGGCATCCCGGTCCAGGAAGGGACGCAACTGGCGGATCAGGCGAACCTGATAAAAAGCTCTCTTGGAGACGGTCGTCAAATGGTCTTCAAAGGACAACCGTCCATCTAGGAGCACGCCCAAGTTGTGCACCCTTTTCATCGGGGCCAATGACTTGCCCCCAACAGACAGCCGCATCTGCAGCTGACTGTACCGGGGTGCCGGCATCCACAGCCACTCCGTCTTGGAGGGATTAAGCTTGAGCCTGTTTCTCCCCATCCAGACCCGTACGGCTTCCAAACACCGGGACAGTACTTCGATAGCTTCGTTGGGGTGGCCTGGGGTGGAAAAGTACAGCTGCGCGTCATCAGCGTACAGTTGGTACCTCACCCCAAAACCACTGATGATCTCGCCCAGCGACTTCATATAGATGTTGAACAGGAGGGGTGAGAGAATCGATCCTGCGGCACCCCACACATGAGGCACCTCGGGGTCGATCTCTGCCCCCCTGTCAACACTGTCTGCGTCCGGTGCCTCCCACTCCCAAACCCTCCAACCGGCGCAGCAGGATACCATGGTTGATGGTATCAAAAGCCGCTGAGAGGTTTAATAGGACCAGGGCAGAGGAGTAACCCTTATCCCTGGCCCTCCAGAGATCATCCACCAACGCGACCAAAGCCGTCTCAGTACTGTATCCGGGCTGGAAGCCGGACTAGAATGGGTCTAGATAGACAGTTTCATCCAGGTACTGGGGTAATTGACTTGCCACCGCACTCACTGCAACTACATAGCAAAAAGCCCTAAGAGTTGTAAACCTAATTTTACACAGCTTCTTTTCTAAAAACTCTACACTACTAACTAGAGCATACAAAACATTTGCCAGACCTATTCTTGAATACAGCTCATCCGTCAGAGAGGTAGGAGGAGAACCAAGGAGCGATGAGAAGAAAAAGAGAGTTGTCTGGCAACTCCAAATCTCAACCAGCAAATGCTCAGTCTTACATATTGGAAAAAAGAACCCTAATATCAAGTACAAACTTGATGGACATTACCTAACTGATGACCCCCACCCTGTCAAAGATCTTGGAGTTCTCATATCAAATGACCTTAGTGCCAAAGCTCACTGCAACTACATAGCAAAAAAAGCCCTAAGAGTTGTAAACCTAATTTTACACAGCTTCTTTTCTAAAAACTCTACACTACTATCTAGAGCATACAAAACATTTGCCAGACCTATTCTTGAATACAGCTCATCTGTCAGAGAGGTAGGAGGAGAACCAAGGAGCGATGAGAAGAAAAAGAGAGTTGTCTGGCAACTCCAAATCTCAACCAGCAAATGCTCAGTCTTACATATTGGAAAAAAGAACCCTAATATCAAGTACAAACTTGATGGACATTACCTAACTGATGACCCCCACCCTGTCAAAGATCTTGGAGTTCTCATATCAAATGACCTTAATGCCAAAGCTCACTGCAACTACATAGCAAAAAAAGCCCTAAGAGTTGTAAACCTAATTTTACACAGCTTCTTTTCTAAAAACTCTACACTACTAACTAGAGCATACAAAACATTTGCCAGACCTATTCTTGAATACAGCTCATCCGTCAGAGAGGTAGGAGGAGAACCAAGGAGCGATGAGAAGAAAAAAAGAGTTGTCTGGCAACTCCAAATCTCAACCAGCAAATGCTCAGTCTTACATATTGGAAAAAAGAACCCTAATATCAAGTACAAACTTGATGGACATTACCTAACTGATGACCCCCACCCTGTCAAAGATCTTGGAGTTCTCATATCAAATGACCTTAATGCCAAAGCTCACTGCAACTACATAGCAAAAAGCCCTAAGAGTTGTAAACCTAATTTTACACAGCTTCTTTTCTAAAAACTCTACACTACTAACTAGAGCATACAAAACATTTGCCAGACCTATTCTTGAATACAGCTCATCCGTCAGAGAGGTAGGAGGAGAACCACCGATAAACGGTGCCCCCCACTCCCAAACCCTGCAACTGGTGCAGCAGGATACCATGGTCGATGGTATCAAAAGCCGCTGAGAGGTCTAATAGGACCAGGGCAGAGGAGTAACCCTTATCCCTGGCCCTCCAGAGATCATCCACCAACGCGACCAAAGCCGTCTCAGTACTGTATCCGGGCTGGAAGCCGGACTGGAATGGGTCTAGATAGACAGTTTCAGCCTCAGAACGGCTGGATCTCCAGGCACTCTCTAGGCGTCTTCTCCGGCGTTTCATCTCCCTCAGCTCCTCGGAGAACCAAGGAGCGATGAGAAGAAAAAAAGAGTTGTCTGGCAACTCCAAATCTCAACCAGCAAATGCTCAGTCTTACATATTGGAAAAAAGAACCCTAATATCAAGTACAAACTTGATGGACATTACCTAACTGATGACCCCCACCCTGTCAAAGATCTTGGAGTTCTCATATCAAATGACCTTAGTGCCAAAGCTCACTGCAACTACATAGCGAAAAAAGCCCTAAGAGTTGTAAACCTAATTTTACACAGCTTCTTTTCTAAAAACTCTACACTACTATCTAGAGCATACAAAACATTTGCCAGACCTACTCTTGAATACAGCTCATCTGTCTGGAACCCATACCACACCTCTGACATAAATACAATAGAAAGAGTCCAGAAATATTTCACTAGAAGAGTTCTTCACTCCTCCGAAAACAACAAAATACCTTATACCAACAGACTTGAAATCCTGGGATTAGAAAACTTACAACTCCGTCGACTTCGACATGACCTGTGTTTAACACACAAAATCATCTATTGCAATCCTTCCTATAAAAGACTACTTCAGCTTCAATCGCAATATTACAAGAGCAAAAAATAGATTCAAGCTAAATGTCAGCCGCTCCAAACTTGATTGCAGAAAATATGACTTCTGTAACAGAGTTGTTAATGCTTGGAACTCATTACCTGACTCCATAGTCTCTACTCAAAATCCCAAAATCTTCAACCAAAAACTGTCTACTATTGACCTCACCCCATTTCTAAGAGGGCTATAAGGGGCATGCATAAGAGCACAAAAGTGCCTACCGTTCCTGTCCTATTGTTCCCTTCATCATATCAAATTAATATAGTTGATGCATATTTTTATACATATATGTATATTTTCTTCAATACATGTTGTTTTATCTATGACAATTGTTTATGTATACTGTTATGACAAAAAGAAAAAAAAAAAAAACACGATGAGAAGAAAAAGAGAGTTGTGTGATATGTTATAGTATCCACTACTGCTCAGGCATCTAATCAAATAAACTTGGTATTTATAATAAACCTGATAATTCTGTAGAGAGCATTTGGATGAATCTAAACAAATAAAATGAATAAAAATAAAATAAAATGAATAAAAACCAGAAAATGTTGATGTTTTCTAAAAACAAAGTGCAAATAATTGGATTTTTTCCGATCTTCATAACATCCATACATCCATTGATCAACAATCAATTTTTCTCTAATTTTTTATTATATATTTATTTAATAAATTTACACACTGTTTATCTTACTGTTGAAATGATCCTGGGTAGCTGTGAAATTGTTCATGAGAAAAAATCTTTATGAAAACATCTTTGAGCTCATTTCTTTTCCCATAATTCTTTTCTGCCATCAATTATGATAAATGCACTAAATGGCATTGTTGTTTATTGTTGAGCAGAACAAATAATAAAAACAACAAATTTAAAGAACCAGAATCCAGATGTCTGGAGAAAGGAGTTTTGCCGACTACAGGGAAATCAAAACATAAATTTTAGGGGACGAAGTGAAGGAATTTCTATTTGTTCTATTCATCATATACTGTAGCAGCCTATTTGAGTTATCCTGTTTCCAGTGACGTGGTATACTTTCTTAATCAACCAGTGACAACCAGAAAAAATGGTTGCCTCGCATATTCTATATTATTCAATTCCATTTGACAAAGATGGTTTGGGCATGCTAGCTACATGCTGCTGTTGCAATATGGGTGATGGTATGTGAGAGTGACGTAGGAAGGTAGGAGGAAGAGTTTCAGTCTAGACAACTGTCATACAAGAGGTATGTCAACCCACAGAAGGAAAAGGGGCATAGGAAGTGACTCATAAGGGACCCTCCTAGTTTTCTGAAAAGTAAAAGTAAAGGAAGGGAGATTCTGTTACTGTAACCTTCCAATAAATGTTGCATTAGTACTCATGTTTGTGATTCTTTTCTGGATTATTTTGAAGGGCTGACATCATCAATCTGTTGTTCTGTATTTAACCCTGCTGCTTTAGGAGACTTCTTAGAACAAAAAAACTTTCTAATATTGACCTTACCCCATTCCTAAGAGGACCATAAGGGGCGTGCATAAGAGCACAATCGTGCCTACTGTTCCTGTCCTAATGTTTTTTTCTTATATATATATGCTTATACTTCCTTATATTTCCTCATATATATGTTTATATACTATATAATCTTTTTGTGTGATGCTTATATATATTGTTGTGACAAATAAATAAATAAATAAAAATAAACAAAGCAAAAAACAACTACCCAAACAACAAGGTTATCCTCAAACACCCCCCCTCCCAAAAAAACCTAGTACATACATTCTTGAGTAATTCTTTGTTTATGCTATGTTCTCATGATCTCAACTTTTTTATCTCCACAACTGAGGCAACTAAAGTCATTTTGTAACTATTCCATTTTGAAAATACTGTTTTCTCTCACCAGCTGACTTAATTCCTTTTGTGGAGACTACATAGCACATTTATTATTTGTGCGGTCATGGACTAGGTTCTGTCCTTCGTCACCATAGGTGCGTCTACCATCTGAGTGCTATCAACTGGGTTATTTTAGGGCACATTTTGGCATTTAATTTTTTCACATTAAAGAGGAACCTTTCCTTTGGTAAGGAGAGGCAGTTGGGGAGAAAAAAAATGATCATAAATTGCATTAACAGCTTTCAGAACTGAGCAGCATGTTTCTTTTTTAGTCATTCATTGATATGAAAGAAGGTACCAGTTTTATGAAAACGTATTTTTGAGATTTCTTATCTGATTTCCAATAAAGATTCTCAAATAAGGTGATGTTAATATGTTACCTTGAGAACTGCCATTTCTCAAAGGTATGTCATTATCACTTGAAATGGAATGCATTCTTTAGATGTATTTTAATTTCCCCATATATAGAGATAGATATCTGATTTATTTATACTGTCAATGTGAAATCTATATGAGCTGTATTGTAATTTTTAAAAATCAAGTAAATAACCCCTATTTAACTCATCCAATCTCATCAAAATTTAACTAGATAAGGTGAACACTGAACTTGTATACAGGACAACATAAATGTGACGTAGAACATATGCAGCTTATATTTCATTATTTTTCTCAATAAAGCCCAAACAACAAGTTTAAAGAGGATAGGAGCAGAAAAATAGCAGAAAAGGGAAATCCTTTTCCCGCCAATCACATTTCCCACCGATCACATTTCTGCTACAATATTTTCACAAGTCATTGTTAATCAAACATGCTTTAAACCAGACTAGGAGCTGTTGACAGTGATTAGGATTGAAGGAAGCCGCAAAGAAGGATCGATGTCAGAAAATGGGAGAAGTTGGTACCAGAAAATGTGGCTACTGTACCATGTTATTAACTTCAAGAGAGGATTTAAAGGGATATATCAGCCTATGCTCTTGTAGTCACTTGTAGGCCTGACCTAATTTAAAAGCCTTCTGAAATTCAGACATTTGGTAAAAGCTATTTCTCCTGCCTAAGGAGAAATTTCCTGACAGTTAGAACAATTAACCAGTGGAACAACTTGCCTGCAGAAGTTGTGAATGCTCCAAAACTGGAAATTTTTTTCTTTTTTTCCTGCAGTCTGGGGAATGAGAGAATAAGATCAACCATTGTGTAAGGGAATAGGGTAATGTCCTTTTGGGTCAGAATTTTTAATTTTCCAATACAGACCCTCTCCAAATGTGTTTAGTCAACTCCTGTATAGGGGCCATACTAAGTTAACCACTAATTTGCGGTCTATGGGTTGTGTCCTTATTTACTTCCTGGCACTACTGGCACATTTCCCTTTTAAGATTTTTGCATGCATGCCTATTTCTCTTGCCTCAAAGAAATGGTTGCATTTCCCCCCTTCTTCAAAATGATACCGCAGTTTCTCTGCTGACAAACTGGAGAAATTTTAAGAGTCAGTGTCATTTAGTTCTTTTAAGGCTACTCTTCTCTAGCTCTTATTTCTTGCTTTCTGTTGAGGTGCAGAACCCCATAAAGAAATGAGGATCTTAAAATACTTGCCATTAAGAGAAATGTATCAACAAAGTATTTTATTGCCATTAAGAGAAATATATCAACAAAGTATTTTATTGTTGTGCTGGCTGTGCTATTAATTTAGGGTTGTAGTTGTATGTTACTAAACATTTAGCCTTAAATACACATGAGCCACAAATGAGGTATGCTGCTGCATTGTTCCTACTTGGTTCTTCATGCCAATAGGAGCAGCAAAATAAACTATGAAAGTCCCTTCCAGTTTGTTTATTATGACATCTAAACCAAAGCTATGGCTTTTCTTTACTAAATAAGCCAAGGAAGGATCAGAGGCCAGCTTTTAACTCTGCTTAGGAAAGCAGCAAAGCCAGAGTCTCTTGATATGATGTTATAATCCATGGAAAGATTGTAGGTTCTGTGGTTTGCCCATCCACTTCTGTTAACAAGGCATCATCAAACCTGTTCATAATGAAGACAAAATACTTAGACTAGATTGTTATGATTTCTAAGCACAGTAGGGTTGGCTTGCATTGCAGAAATTAAAAAACTTAAGAGCTGAATTGACAATTGAAGCAAAACTAGTCTTGTCCCAAAGAGGTGTACCATTAATTAATGGTGCCCTTTTTGCACTATGCGTCAAGCATATGATCTAAAAAAGAGCTTTGTCAGGCTGCTTTGGAAACCGAGTTGACATTACTGAACAACAGCAGAGGTGGGTTTCAGCAAGTTCTGACCAGTTCTGGAGAACCAATAGTGGAAATTTTGAATAGTTCAGAGAACCGGTAGTAAAAATTCTGACTGGCCCCGCCCCCAGTTTTCTCTGCCTCCCAAGTCCCAGCTGATCGGGAGGGAATGGGGTTTTGCAGTAACCTTCCCCTGCCACACTCACTAAGCCATGCCACACCCACCAAGCCACACCCACAGAACCGGTAGTAAAAAAATTTGAAACCCACCACTGAACAACAGGAAATAGTGGACTCTGAGATTGAGCATGAAAGATAGATAACAAAAGCAGTGGAGAAATTGAAGCAAGATAGCAATGCAAGTTATAATTTAAGACAGAGGAATGCTCATTATTTTAATAAGACATATGTGTGACAAAAGGAGAGAGATTCCCTCATACTTATTCTTAACTTCACTCATCCCCCACTAACAGCAGAGAAGGTTTTAGTCAGGGCTGATGGATAAATTAGCAAAAAGCTGTGGGGGAGGCTAAAGAAAGAAACAGGAAGGAGAAAACAGCTCTTGAGGTATATCAATCTCCATAGAGTAAGTCTTCAATTTTTTCCCCTCTCCCCAACAATGTCACACACTCTAGGTTCACAATTTGATTAAAACTGGAAAAATAACTTAAACATTGACATATGTCTGCCTTATAAAATGATCTCCTAACTTTTTCTGATTTTTAGATTTTTATGCAGCCTTTTTTTCACACACACCTCAAGGCAGCAAACATACCTCCTATTCCTTCCTCCACCTATTTTCCCTGCAACAACAACCCTGTGAGGTGGATTGAACTGAGAGAGAGAGGAACTGGCCCAAAGTCCCCCAGACAGCTTTCATGGCTGTGGCAGGAATTGAACTCACAGTCTCCCGCTTTCTAGGTCAGCAGCTCAGCCACTGTACCAAACTTCTTATTTCAACTGCTTTTCCAGTAAGGTCTCCCATCATCATCATCATCATCATCATCATCATCATCATTTATATCATAGGTAAAATCTAAGTGTGGAATAGAAACACCAAAATATTTAATTAGAAAATATAAATTTTCTAATTTATATTCTAATTTTAAATGGCCCGATTTTCACGGTAAGTGGGAGGGGCAGATATGGCGGAAGGGGGGGATCATATCGTTCTGGGGGGGGGCGCGCCCGATGTTTGCAAGCGGTCGCACGCCCCGATCCCTCGTCCTTTTCCCGTTCCCCGGATGGTCAAGACCCCCAGAGCCTGAGCCTGCGGCTGATGTTATGCAACGCACGGTCCGTAGTTAATAAGGCCCCCCTAATATATGACCTTATCCAGGGGGGCGCTGCGGACCTTATAGGCGTTCTGAAACCTGGCTGGGCACGGAAGGGTGTGCCCCTTGTGGAGATGTGCCCGCCAGGTTCCCGTGCATTCCATCAGCCGAGGGCTCAGGGTAGGGGTGGCGGGGTGGCGGTTGTGATTAGAGAGTCTAGAGCCGAGGAGACCACTGTACCTCAGATTGCCGGGTGCGAATCCCTCTTTGTGAGATGGGGCCATAGGTGCCAGATGGGTTTGCTGATCACGTACCTGGCTCCTTGCTGCGTGACAGCTGCCCTGCCCGAGCTCCTGGAGGTGCTGGCCGGGTGGCAGTTGAAACCCCAGACTTTTAGTCATGGGGACTTTAACTGCCATCGTCCGGCTCGTCATCGACGGCAGCTCGGGAGTTCATGGCTTCCATGACGGCCTTGGACCTGACCCAAGTAGTTGATGGCCCTACTCACATTGGGGTGGCACTCTGGACCTGATTTTTGTCTCTGGTCAGTGGTCGAGATCTGGACTTAAAGGAAATAGTCACTGAACCTTTGTCATGGTCAGATCACTCTCTCCTTCGCCTGGACTTTCTGACCGCCATTCACCACCGCGGGAGGCGGGCCGATCGTTGGTTCCGTCCCAGGCGCCTGATGGACCCGGAGGTTCCGGACGGAGCTTGGGCCATTTCCTGAGGGTCTGGCTCACGGCTCGGCTGAGGAACTTGTTGCGCCTGGGAACGGCCGCGCGGGGCCTTAGACCGTGTCGTGCCTTTGCGGCCTCTGACCCGCGAGGTCCCAACCGGCTCCTTGGTTCTCCGAGGAGCTGAGAGGATGAAACGCCGGAGAAGACGCCTAGAGAGTTCCTGGAGGTCCAGCCGTTCAGAAGCTGATCGGACACTAGTGAAGTCCTATACTAGGACTTACCTAGTGGCATTGAGGAAGCGAGGCGTAGCTCGCCTCCTCCCTCATTGCATCGGCAGATAACCGCCCAGCCGCCCTGTTTGGGTGACCGCTCCCTCCTACACCAGGGGAGCGGGATGACCCGTTGCAGGGGCGTGCTGAGAGTTTAACGGTTATCTATCGATAAAATCGCTCAGCTTCGGGATGGTTTGGACCAAGATTGCGGTGATCTGGTGAGACAGCTGAGGGTGGTCTTGGTGACATTTTATGGGATGAGTTTGACCCTGTCGCTCCCGAGGACATGGACAGGTTGTTAGGGAGGCTGAATGCCACCACGTGTTTACTGGACCCGTGCCCCTCCTGGCTGGTGCTGGCCACTCAGGAGGTGACACGAGGCTGGCTCCAGGTGATTACGAGCGCTTCCTTGGTGGAGGGTGTCTTTCCGGCCGCCTTGAAAGAGGCGGTGGTGAGGCCCCTCCTCAAGAAGCCTTCCCTGGACCCGGCTGTTTTAGGTAATTATCGTCCGGTCTCCAACCTTCGCTTCGCGGCGAAGGTTGTAGAGAGTATGGTGGCATATCAGTTTCCCTTGCACCTGGATGAAACTGTCTATCTAGACCCGTTCCAGTCCGGTTTCCGGCCCGGTTACAGCACGGAGACGGCTTTGGTCGCGTTGGTGGATGATCTCTGGAGGGCCAGGGATAGGGGTTGTTCCTCTGCCCTGGTCCTATTAGACCTCTCAGCGGCTTTTGATACCATCGACCATGGTATCCTGCTGCGCCGGTTGGAGGGATTGGGAGTGGGAGGCACCGTTTATCGGTGGTTCTCCTCCTATCTCTCCGACGATGCATGATCGATGTTGACAGGGGGCAGAGGTCGGCCCGGGCGCCTCACTTGTGGGGTGCCGCGGGGTCGATTCTCTCGCCTTCTGTTCAACATCTACATGAAGCCGCGGGGTGAGACCATCAGTGGGTTTGGTGTGAGGTACCAGCTGCGGATGACACTCAGCTGTACTTTTCCACACCGGACCACCCCAACGAAGCTATCGAAGTGCTGTCCCGGTGTCTGGAGGCCGTACGGGTCTGGATGGGGAGAAACAGGCTCAAGCTCAATCCTCCAAGACAGAGTGGCTGTGGATGCGGCATCCCGGTACAGTCAGCTAAATCCGGCTGACCATCGGTGGCGAGTCATTGGCCCCGATGGAAGGGTCTTAAGCGTCCTCCTGGATGAACGGCTGTCTCTAGAAGATCATTTGACGGCCGCTCCAGGAGAGCGTTCTACCAGGTTCGCCTGGTGCGCCAGTTGCGCCTTTCTGGACCGGGAGGCCCTATGCACGGTCACTCACGCCTCGTGACGCCTCGCCTGGATTACTGCAACGCCTCTACATGGGGCTCCCCTTGAAGGGCATCCGGAGGCTGCAGTTAGTCCAGAATGCGGCTGCGCTGGTGATAGATGGAGCCCCGTGGCTCCGCATAACACCCATCCTGCGCAGGCTGCACTGGCTACCTGTGGCCTTCGGGTGCGCTTCAAGGTTTTGGTGACCACCTTTAAAGCGCTCCATGGCATAGGGCCGGGTTATCACGGGACCGCCTACTGCGACCAGATACCTCTCACCGACCCGCGCCTCACAGAGAGGGACTCCTCAGGGTGCCGTCAGCTAGGCAGTGTCGTCTGGCGACGCCCAGGGGAAGGGCCTTCTCTGTGGGGCTCCCACCCTCTGGAACGAACTCCCCCCAGGACTCCGTCAACTTCCAGATCTTGGGACCTTCCGTCGCGAGCTTAAGACTCATTTATTCATCTGCAGGACTGGCTTAGATTTTTAAATTTAGAGGGTTTTAAATTGATTTTAATATTTATATTTCTATTTTTAACAATTGGTTTTATTAACTATTGGCATTAGAATAAGTCTTTTAATGATTATTTTAATTTGTATATTGATGTTTTTTATATGCCTGTAAACCGCCCTGAGTCCTTTGGGAGATAGGGCGGTATATAAGTTTAAATAATAAATAAATAATAAAATAAATAAATAAATACAGAATATATGCATTAAAACCTAAATGGGTCTAATTCCGAGAGAATAATGGAATACCAAATAGGTTATTTCTTTATAATAACAAAAAATAGATAACCTGAATACCATAAAACCTATTAAAATATATAAGCAAATTAAGTTACATGGGAAAATAAAAATCCCAGTAACATCCCCTCTGCTTTTAGTCAGGTTGCATGGCTTCTGATCTGCCAGCAAGTCTTAAAAAAGAGATACAAACACCCCCCACCCCGATTAGGGGTCTCGCTGCCAGCATTTGACACTTGAAATTAATTAAGCATGCTTCTCCAGTTCTGCAGACAAATGGAATTCCCTCGAGATAAGGGAGATGTTTTATGTCAATATTTCACTTCGATGCCAGACTACCATCATAAAAACTCCGCCTCAGGAAAGGATCTGCACATTTAAGATCATCCAGCCCACAGGGCAAGGAAAGATCTTCCTCTCAGGACTTTACACGTTCCCAAGACAAGGGAACATCTTAATTTACACATCTAACAGGCTCCACATCAAAGTCCATTAATTCATGATCAAAGTCCATTGTCACTATACAGTATGTACTATCACTCTCAGCTTTTTAGCTTGGTGGCCACCTTTGAATCGCTGACCCTCCATTCTGCTGTCTGGCTCTTTGAATAAAATTCTACCTCTACTTCTACCAATTGTCCTGTGGAGTTTTTTTCCCCCCCATTGGGTCACCCAGTTCAGAATCAGACCAGGAAAATTCTTCTAACACATTCATCAGAAAAGCCAGTGAGTCCTGTCACTAAAACCGATCCAGAAGCTCAAGTCCAGAGGAGCATCCTTAGTTTTTAGACTCAAACAAATATGTTTTAAACCTAGATTTAAAGCTTAAGAAGACACCTGTCATCTGAATCAAAACGTTTTACTGTGCATTTCTTTGACTTGTATCCTGCCTTGTCTTTGGAAGGACCTTCAGTTTAGATCCCCATAACCATTCAGCGAGGTGGCCAGGGTTGAAAGAGGGAGAAAGTAAATTACTGGTCCCAAATCTTTCATTGAGTGTACAGGGTTTGGTTGGGCTTCAATCAGTTCTAGTCAACCTTTTCATCACTACAGCCTTATCTAGTTGTGAGTACATAATCTCTCAAGAAATCTTTATCCCTTGGGTTTTCTCATCAAAGGCATGGTTGAATGCATCGAACATAATGTGTTCTTTAAAATAACAAATTTTATACCAAGACAGAAAAGGCCACAGTTAAAATACAATTAAAATTCTTTGACTCATTTTCTTTTTTCCATTTATTCTCCTGCCGCCACCAGTGGAAAATTCCAACCCAAACCATTCATGAGAAGGCAAGTCTATAAATCAAGTTACATTAGATATATATAGTTTCTAGTCTTCAATAAAGAAAATGTAGCAGCAATAAATTTTGAAATGAGAGGTTTAGCATTTTAGGTTTATAAACACTTTACTCATTAATGCTCATAATGTCAGTGTTGATTTGTTATGTGCCTATTAAAAGGCCATTTCACTTGGCAACTGTGAAGAATGGGCTGGGTAAAACACTGAGATGTACAATATGAATATTATATTAAGTTTAATTTTAGCCTGAGGGAAGATAAGTCAGATGACCCCTCCAACTGAAGGTCAGCTAGCAGATTTTTTTTTCAGGGTACAATGTGACTTAAAATGACACAACCGCTGAAGCTCAAATAAGGAAACTGAGGAGGAAAAAGGAAATGAGTTTATAGATGAAATGCTGGGAGCAGATTGAATACACACAGTCACTAGCAAAGGCAACTCGATTGTGTAAACATTTCCACGAAAGGTGATGACAAGGATGTTTGCTTCAGGTTTTCTTAAATCAGAGTCAGCATTTTTCGGTTTTTTTGCACTGCATTTCTACTTTAAGTCTTTTGCAGGAAGTCTAGCATCCCCTCTTCCCCTCTCCCCTTTTTCTTCAGGTCAGATCGGAAATGACACAGCCAAAAGTAAATAACGTTGTCTCACATTTGCTAGCAGTTTTAGAGTTGTTTTATTTTCTCAGTTCCAGGTCTACTTCAACACTCGCTGAGATTTGTGACTGCCAATCTCCTAGATTTATGGAAGCATTTTATATGACAGAGAGAATAAACATAAATAGGTCTCAAAGATCGCATTACGTTTCTGTCCTGCGTTATTTTTTAATTTGATTTCCTCCCCGTGCTCATTACGCTTTAAACTTGCATTGGCACTGTCAGTAAAATGGGCCAGACCTTGTTTTAACTGTGGAATATCTCCTTTCTCCTTTTAAGTGGCCTGGATACTCAGACTTCAGCTAGTAAGCACCTCATTAATTATCCCCTGAACGCTAATGTCTGCAGACAAGAAACCCTTGTTCTATTTCCTTGAGGAAAGGGAGGAATCTGGTTTAAAGTCTGAGAGCAGAAAAACAAGAGGCATGAAGCTGGCGATCAATGAATGAAGATAGGTTTCATCTTAAAAATAAGGTTTCTTTGCTCTATTGCTGCACGGATAAATGAGTTTCCTTTATTTTGCCTGGTTTGTTGGTTCGTAATAGGATTTTCAGGTCAGCGTTTAAAGGAGACGTTTCCTTTGGGTTAAAAAGAGATGGATGGTTCCTTTACAATACTCCTTTTTTTCATATAAAAGCCCAGAAGGAGCCTAGAGCCTCTCACAGAAGATAGGACAGTTAGTTCCAACGCCACATCACTGGCTGGCCAATAACATTTGGCACCTGAGGCAGAAAAGCTAAATTGCGCACACAGTTGGGAAAAATAATTGACAATTGGCCATACTAAATGCCATCCCAAATCGGCCCTCTGTGGTGAACGTTTTGATCTTCTTAACAGAGAAGAGAATCCCCAGATTTTCCATAGCTTTTTCTGTCATATCCATTACAAACTCTTCCAGACTTATTCGGTCTTTCTGGAGTCTGGCAAATCAAAATGGCTCCTTTCCAGAAATGGCTCTTTACAGGCAAGACATAGCAAGACCATGGCAATGGCTCTAACTAGGTGAGGAGCTATGCCTCAATTAGAAACGACCCTACAGAGGCTTAGAATGTGTGTGAATGGGTTTGGTGATATTCATTTTAGACTTCGACTTTGCACTTTGCATTGAAGAAAGACTACCAGATCTAGGCTTTGAAAATCCAGATGACTGCAAGACAGTCGTCTGGATTTTTGCAACTCAGCTCTAGCAGCTCTGATTAAAATGTCATGGGATTTGCTTGGTTTTGACTTTCTAAACTTTTTGCTTTGGAAAATATGAATTATTGCTTAGAGTTATATGTAAAGCAAAACACCTAGCAAACCATTCAACAAGCCATAATTATCCCATGACAAAGCACAATGTGTGAATTCAAACAGTATGTATTGTACCCCTTCTTTGTATATAGCCCACAGAGGGTTCCCAAGCGAGAATACACCTCTGCCCATGACTTTAGAGAGAAAAAGATTAATGTCAGCCATTGTTTCCCATAAACTTTGAATAATACCCTGATTCACTGTACTTTGATGTCTCTGTGTGTGAGCTAATAGAAAGTGTCATTCCTATTACCTTTATCAGCCAGTGGCATTTGCAGGAAAGGGCAACAAAATTTGGAATTTTGAATGGGCATCATGTTGCATCCACATTCAAAAAGCATGGGGTTTGTATTGGGATGCTGCATTTCTTATCTTGCTAATTTCAACCCATAGACAGCACTGTACCAACCATGCTCTCATCCAGGGCTTTGAATGATGGCAAAACAGTAATCTGGCTAAAAGTAGGACTTCTTAAGGACCTTAAGTGATACAAAGCTAAACAAATTTGACAAAAGTCCATGAATGGATCTTTTGACATAGCGAGATTAATTCTATTTTAAGATTCCTTTGAAGAGCTTCACTTCAAAGGCTCAGGAAGTAATAGCACCATTGACTCAGGTTGTTGTTAAGACTTCATCTGAAATACAAATTGACAGAGTTGAACAAAAGATAGCAGGACAAATATGAAAAAGGGGAGGGGCTGTGAAAGGGCGAATCGACCAGAAGTCACGCCATTTGAGGAAAGATGAAGGAAAGCATTTTTAACAGCTTTCATTAAGATCATTCCTCTAAAAGCTGATGGACTTCATTTACAACTTTCTCCAAGCAGCTAAAGATAAAAGCAACAATAGCTTTAAAGCTTCAGTGTGCTAGAAAGGTCTTCAACTTCAAGCAGATTGAGATGACCTGCTACTCCACCTCAAGAGCTCTGACAGAACTCTAAACTTTGAGACTCTGTGCTTTGAGCCTCAAATACCTCACCAATTTACTGAGGTATTCTATCAACTGAGCCCAAGAGCTTCCACCTACGTGTGAGAACCTATACCATTTAAAAATTCAATATTTTAAAATTATTTTTAAATAATTTTTAAATAATTAAATTGATTAATTTCTAAATATCTATGATGATCTCAGAGTGTACTGCAACCTCCCCCAGTTTTTTAAAATTTTATTTGTATCTGCCTTTATAATTTTTACAAATCTCATACAACAAATACATCCAACATATTTTTCCACTCATATTTTCCTCACACAGCAACAACCCTGTGAAGCGGTCCAAAGTCACCTAGCTAACTTTCATGGATAAGGCAGGACTTGAACTCACAGTCTCTTGCTTTTCAGCCCAGAGTCTTAACCACGAGACCAGAGTAGTTCTCCTTAAGAATAACTTTCTGAATATGATCAGGGAAGGAATTTGATGTCCACTGTGATACTCTTATAGAGGGCTAGTGCTGCTCCTTCTAACTTCAACTCCCTATATTTCCTGGCAGTGTGGGGCTATACATAGTTTCTTCCATTATGACCTTTTTGCTAAGCCCTAAAAGGCTTTATAGCTCAAAACCAGGATTTTAAATTTTACCTGGAAACCAATTGGAAGTCAATGCAAGGCCTAAACTCAGTGGTGGGTTGCTACCGGTTCACTCCGGATCGGACGAACCGGTAGCAGCAGCGGAAGGTTCCACCCACCTGCCTGGACGCTTCTATGCATGTACAAAAGCAGCGCACACAAGCACGAGCACAAGAGTGCCCACAAATGAACCGGTAGCAACGGAGTTTTGAAACCTGCCCCTGCCTAAACTTTATATATATACTATGTTCCCAGTATTAGGTGCCAGTAAGCCTATAGGTTGTATCATTTCTTACTCCTTTCTGTGAGTTAAAGCCACAGAAAAATATACATTTCCCTGATTTGTTTTTTTACTCAGAAAAAAAGGGAAGCCAATAAAAAGCCTCAAGTTATTCACCATTCGTAAATCACAGAAATGATAACGTTTACGTTTCAAAGTAGAAAGCATTGTACAAACCACAAAGTCATTAAGTGCTTACAACAGGATGCAAACCATGTGATCTGGCAGAGTATCCAGTGCACTCTGTTGGTTCTTCATTAGGTAACCTTATTTTAGAAGTACCTTTCTTCATGTCATTCATCTTTGTAGTTTTTCCCCCTTCTTGCAATCAAATATTGGGTATTTATTTTAAGAAATCAAATTTCACAAAGCAAAATATACAATTTAGAAGATTTCTTTCACATAAAATTGTTTTTCTCTATTTGTAAAAATTACTACTAGTCACACCTAACTCAAAATTCAACATTCAATGCAATTATTACCATACTAGTTGTTCATCCCATACATTTTCTCTTCATATATCTGCTTTTATTAAAGCAGACTTCACATTGTCTATTACCAAAGCCTATAGACTTATAAACGATTCTCTTTACATGACCTATATTTTGAAAGCCATCTATAAGTATTTCGTATACATACATTTCTTTTTCACACTGGGGCTATTTTCAGTTCTGGATAAAAACTTTGGGAATGTACTGCAAGTTGAACTTATTTGTTAGTGCTGCAAATCATGTTTAGAGAGAACCATTTCACATATTTTAAAGAAGAGATACTTTACATGCCCAATCTCATTGAAAACAGTTAATTTATACAAACAGTTTACATATTTGTTTGACATGTTTGATTAACTTCAGGTTACTTTATTATTATAGAATTTTTTATTGGCCAAGTGTGATTGGACACACAAGGAATTTGTCTTGGTGCATATGCTCTCAGTGTACATAAAAGAAAATATACGTTCATCTTTATGGAAGATGTTCACTTACAAAGCTTTATTTTATTTTATGGTGATTATTTTTAGTCTTACTGTATACTGAAGGGTTATATGCCGGGCTGGATTGTACACTGGCACAATGGGCATAGTGCTTGGAGCTTACAAAACTCCCAAACGCCTGTGAAATAACTTAAGAGCCAAAACACGCACATATTTTATGTTCAGATCTATATTAAGGGCTCATACTTAAGAGTTTGGTCATGACCTGCAAAGATTTTAACTCAGTCCTAACAGAGCAAGAATGTCCCACTCCACCTTGCAATTAGTTTCTTTATTGTTGTTTATTACAAAACTAAATCACCATGTTCAGAAGATTAGATTTATATGGATCCAAAAACCAAATTGTCAGAAAAAAACGTGCCCACAGACAAACTCACTCAGAAAATAGTAGTAGAACCAAATTGCATTGCCTCAGAAACAAATGGAACCTACAGTATGTTTTCTGCAGTATATGCAATCTGCATCATGTTCGTTGATTTTCAGATAATGCAGATTATATAAACTCTAGAAAAAAACAACACTGAAAAAATTCAGACCTACAGCTCTGAAAGACTCTCTTAACTTCAGAATATGTTGCCAGGGTTATGGTGGAAGTCTTCTTCTCAGCCATCTGCCATTTTTTTTTTCGAGGCTTTGTACTTCAGTCAAGTTTGACAACTGTAGCAGGAACCACTTATATTTATGTCTGGCTATGATAGCTCAGAAGATGCATGCCTGATTTACAAGTAAATCTTGCTCCTATAGCTGCTTTTATGATGGGATTAGAATTGTAAATCATATTTATATCAGAATAATGGAGCCCATTAATTAAAATAAAAATATAGTACATTGATTCGCCATACATAATTGCTGTTTCGAAAAGCCTTGATTTTTTATTTTTTTTGTTTACATTTATATCCCGCCCTTCTCCGAAGGCTCAGGGCGGCTTACAGTGTATAAGGCAATAGTCTCATTCTATTTGTATATTTTTTTACAAAGTTAACTTATTGGGAGTGAGAGGCACCGTTTATCGGTGGTTCTCCTCCTATCTATTTTATATATTGTGCACAATGGTTATTTTAAAAAGGGTTTATAAAAGTGTTATAGTATGCATAATTCTAATAAAACTATGAGCCAATTAGAAATATCCAGAGAAATTTATATTCCAGTTGGGTTTGTTTTCCTTTCCATGAGCACATTCAATCATCAGCAAATCAAAGAAACTTTGAGAGATGGAAAACAGCTATTGGAAAACAATCTCTTGCCCTTTGTTATATGGTGTCTGTTCACCATTGTTGGAAAGAATTCTGAAACAATGGATATGTATTTCTACGGCTAGAGATAAATGTTTTCTTTCAATTTTCCCATGGGAAACTTTCCATGGGCTTAATTATACTATTTCAATATGCCTAGCTTTGCAAATAACATCAGGACACTTTGTTCTAGAAAGATAGCACACTAGCATGGTTTTGCTTGAAATATGGGTAAGAAAGGACATTCTAATGCATCCACAGCTTTTTGTGTAGTATATAAAACTCATACTATGCCACGTAACCCAATTTCTGCAACCAGAAAGCTGAATTTCTGAATTCTTTTAGATCTAAGTTTGGTTTAAAGCTGAAGTCTTCTGAGTCCTGGGTGTTGGATAATTCTGATGCTTCTTCAAAACGAATTACAGTGAAATGTGAGCATGTGCTTCCATTATCCTAGTAAAGAAAGATAAATAGATTTAATGATCTAGTGATATCATGGCTAGTCATATATATGTGTAGTTTCAAACTCTCATTAAAATGGCATCACTGAACCTGAATACATCTTTGTCTGCATGAGCATCTGATTAATTACATGCAAATTGCAAGAGGATCATTGATAAGAGGAAAGATTTAATGTACCCTGGCAGGATAAGGCACACAATGAAGAAAAGTCATGAATAATAAAAAGATAAAGCCGAAATGATTCTGGTCAGAATCACAGAATCCCCATATTTTTCAGCTTAAATAGAAAAGTAAAGCTTTGCTTAATGCCAATCCTGGTTTAGCTCTGAAAGCCAATTGGGCCAGTCACTCTCTCTCTCTCTCTCTCTGAGAAAACCACATCAGAGGGTTATTGTTGTGGAGAAAATAGGAGAAGGAAAGTGTGTTGGATATGTTCACTTCCTTATTTGTAAAAATAATAAAGGTAGGATATAAATAAATAGAAACTAATGTTGATGGTCCTAAACAGATGAGACCATGAAAGAGCAAAATATCGTCACTGATTGTTGATATAATCTTAACTGCAGTAAAACGCAAAGCAGCAGTGAAATCTAGTCGGATCTATCGGGTTTGTGTGAGCCGGTAGGGCCGGTGGTGGGAGGCTCTGCCCACCCATCAGGACATCATCACATCCCGTTTTTGACCCTCTGTGCATGTGCAGAAGAGGCGTGCGTGCTCACATTTCTGATCCGGTAGCGAAGGTAAGTGCCTTTTACCACTGATGCAAAGGTATTTGTGAGGGTTTCTGCCAAAACAACAAAGAAATCCAGACAAAGGCACTTATCTCAAGACTTGTAAAAAGATGAGAAATGTATACACAGACTGTTGATCACAACATTGGACCTGACAACTTGCAATTGTGAACAACATTGGTATTTTCCTGGGCTAGTGTTATTGTATTTGCATATGGGAAATGTCATTTCAGGGCAGCAAATCTCCTCGACAAACTTTATTGCTGATGAAGGGATGATCTATGTTGTCGCTGGAAGGAAATCTTGGCTTGTCTTGACTCCCACCTCCTGGGATCCCATTAGAGCCGTGTGATGTCATAGTCAGGGAAAGGAACCCAAGTTCAGATCTTCCAACAAGCCAGCAGTAGGACTTTGGAAGACAATGGAGGATTCGCCACCATGGCAACCACAGAAACAAGGGGAAATACTAGCAATTTATTATCTTTTATTGCTGTAAGGGGAAATAGGAGAAAGTTTGAATAGAGGGGAGTGGGAGAGGTTCTGCTCAGGAACTGGCTAGCTCTGATTGGCTGGCAGTCCTTTCTGCTCAGCTATTGGCTGAAAAGAGCAAGTATTGTACTTACTAATCCATAGTTTTCTGGGAGCTGTATAGACTCATAAACATACAAACTTGGTAGAATGATTCATCATTGTCCAAATAGATCTGAAAATAGTTACTGCAGTGTGAACCATCTTTAGATGCATTTTAAATTACATTCAGAAGAGCCAGAAAACAAATATTAATTGTCTCAAATCCTCTTTTGAAGAGACTTGGGTACAGAAACATTTGTAGTGAGGAACCAATGGCAAGAGGGGGGATGCAAACTCCACCTTTTGTTTCTGTACAGGTAGTTCTCGACTTACAGCAGTTCATTTAGTGACCATTCAAAGTTACAACAGCACTGAAAAAAGTATCTTATGACTGTTTTTCAAATTTACAACCATTGCAGCAACCCTATACTTACATGATCAAAATTTGGATGCTTAGCAACTGGTTCACATTTATGACGACTGCAGTGTCCCGGAATCATGGGACCTTCTGACAAGCAAAGTCAATAAGGAAGCCAGTTTCATTTAACAACTGTGTTACTAACTTAACAGCTGCAGGGATTCACTTAATAACTAACTGTGGCAAGAAAGATCATGAAATAGAGCAAAATTCACTTAACAAATGTCTCACTTAACAACATAAATTTTGGGCTCAATTGTGGACTACCTGCATTATGACATAGTTCACATATACAAAAGCCAGTCTGGAGTAGAATAGAATAGAATAGAATAGAATAGAATTTTTATTGGCCAAGTGTGATTGGACACACAAGGAATTTGTCTTGGTGCATATGCTCTCAGTGTACATAAAAGAAAAGATACCTTCATCAAGGTACAACATTTACAACATAAGTAGTGGTTAAGGTATCAGGTTAGAAACTGAGAGAGTGTGAATTCTAGTTCTGCCTTAAGCACAGACTCAGCTAGTTGACCTTGAGTCTGCTGGCTGACTTTGAGCCATATATGTCGAGCCAGCATATACGTATATTTATACATAAAGTAAAAGTGAGTCAGAACCAGATATGGGCAGAGAGAATCCCTGTGTATGTTAGAAAGACAAGAATGACAAAAATATAGGGAGCCAAACAGCAACAGAGAAAGTATAAATGAGTGAAATCCATGAATGTTGTGCTTATCTCAGTTTTCTTTTATTTACTTATTTATTTATATCCCGCCTTTATTATTTTTACAAATAACTCAAGATCGCGAACATATGCAACACACTTTCCTCCTCCTATTTTCCCTACAGCATCAACTTGGTGAGGTGAGTTGGGCTGAGAGAGAGTGACTGGCCCAGCTGGCTTTCATGGCTAAGGTAGGACTTGAACTCATGGGCTCTTGCTTCCTTGCCTGGTGCCTTGATCACTAGACCAAACTGGCTTTAGATTCTATTCTCCCACTTTTTATGTCTCCCAAATCTCTATTTCAATTTATTCTCAGAACTTCTAAAAAGAGATTGGAGGACAAAGGAAGGAGATGGGGAGAAACATCAAAAGTGGTTTCATATATGTGTGTGACAGCATGATAGACAGTACATTGGAATTTTGCTTGCTGCAATTGTCAGATTGCTATTGTTATTTATTCAATTTGTACTCCTGTCCATCTCAGCTAAGCACCTCTGGGTGGCTCACAACTAGTAAAAACAGTAAACAAAACCACCCTAGTTAAAAACCAGTATAAAAACTTCTGTGTCAGACAGAATGAAAAATAGGCACATAAGATGTGTGTGTAAGAGAGAGACTAAGAAATCAAAGACATACAAGACAGAAGCAAAAGACAACCTCAAAAATTTTTAAATAGGAAAAAGTGTACCAAAAAAATTAAATCATTAAATATATATTTATCCTCTTCCAAATGAAATATGTGAATAATATTCTTGTTTTAGCATAACAGACCCAATCCTAAAAGTCCCTGGTAGATTTTTAAATATTTTCCCATGGCAGGTAGTGAAGGATCAACAAGGAATACTGGGGAAAACCTTAGAGCTTAGACGCAGGGGTCTCCAACCTTGGCAACTTCAAGAATTGTGGACTTCAACTCCCAGAGTTCCTCAGCCAGCTGGCTGAGAAACCCTGGCAGCTGAAGTCCCCAATTCTTGAAGCTGCTTTAGGGTTTTCTTCTTGTTTCAGACTTTTATCACCTAAGGTTGCTATCCTTCAATTCAGAGTTACCATTCATCAAGAATGAGACCATGCTAGCTGCTGTCTGTACAACTGTACTGCGTGTAAGAGTAATGATTATTTGTGTCCCCATCTGAAATTCAAAGATCACCAATTCTAGGAAAAGGCCACCACCAATCACTGTTCATCAGGCATGTCATGACAGTGCTTACACATTCCTGGTGTCCCACCCTATCATTGTCCTCCCCCACCCCCGCCCCCAAAGGACTCTTCCCCTGTAGATCTGACAATCATAAGATGGCAGTGAAGAGTTTGTCTTTCTTGTCTACAATGTGCAGCCCAGATACAGGTACTAATAAGCATTCATAGGGCTTGGATAAATGGAAGAAACATTTATTTATTTATTTATTTATTTATTTTGTCACAACATCATATAAAAAGATTACCGTATATACTCGAGTATAAGCCGACCCGAATATAAGCCGAGGCACCTAATTTTACCACAAAAAACTGGGAAAAACTATTGACTCGAGTATAAGCCGAGGGTGGGAAATGAGGCAGCTACTGGTCAATGTAAAAAATAAAGATAGAGCCAAGTAAAATAACATGAATATTTATTTGAACGAAAAACAATAAAAGTGCAAAAGGGGGAAGGAGGATTCCCAGCTCTAAACAAAGGGAAATCCCGGAATGCCAGCGCGAAAGGTGGTGCTCGCGTTCCTCCTCCCTTGCTCAAAAGCCCCAACATGATATTGGAATTGGATGCCATTATATACCTGCTGAGGGGATAATTTGAATAACTTGAAAGATATAAAAGCTCTAAACATATTTGTTTAAAAATCTAAAATCTATACTTAAAATAAATGAATATAAAGTAATAAAGTTCTTTAAAGTTGTAATTCACTTTGCTGCTGAAAAAGAAAGGAAGCTTAACACCTTAAATGGTATTTATTAACTGAAATATCATCAAATCAAATATATAATGAGGTATATTATAATGACCTTTGTTTTCAGAAAGAAGCATGATGGAAGTTTTTCAATAAAGGGGGAAATATAGAAAAAACTTAGTGTCATGCTCATATATCATCTTTACAGATGTTGTTAACACTATACTATGGCAGCATATGATGGTACAATGTTTCAATCAATTTCAGGATGAAAAACTCATCAATGAGGAGGAGGAGTATAATTTATTAACCTTGTATGATATCAGTTTCTCAAGGACTCTAGAAGGACCCGAGGAAGAAATCTCTGCCCCCTCCCCACTTTCCCTTTCCAACCCAGCCTTCCAAGGGGACCCGAGAGGAAGAAATCTCTGCCCCCTCCCCACTTTCCCTTTCCAAGGCAGCCTTCCAAGAGGACCTCTCGAAAAGAGCGAAAGCTTTCTCCTGGCCGTTTTACCACCACCATACCCTCCACGCCGGCCATCCTAGGCTGGGTTAGAAACAAGGAGGGGGAAGTTCAAGGACCACATCGATGGCACGAGCTCAGATTGCCGGCTGGGGATGATGGGCGCTGCAGTGCGATCTCGGGAGAGACTAGGGGGGAAGAAAGAATGACTGTTTCCCCACACCCTAGGATTGGGGAAAACATTGACCCCCCCCTTAGTTGCGGGAGAAGGGTTGCGCTTCAAAGCGGTCGCCTCCATCCATCAATCCATCCTTCCTTCCTTCCTTCCATCCATCCATCCTTTTTTTTTTCCCAGCGAGCGGTGCGTGTGTGTGACATGCAAGCAAGACGTCTCACGGGCATGTGAACTGGGTATGTCTAGTTTAGGGGTGACATGATAGGAACATTCCAATATCTCGGGCTGCCACAAAGAAGGGGGAATCAAACTATTCTCCAAAGCACCTGAGGGCAGGACAAGAAGCATGGGTGGAAACTAATCAAGGAGAGAAGCAACCTAGAACTAAGGAGAAATTTCCTGACAGTTAGAACAATTAACCAGTGGAACAACTTGCCTCCAGAAGTTGTGAATGCTCTAACACTGGAAGTTTTTAAGAAGATATTGGATAAGCATTTGAAGTGGTATAAGGTTTCCTGCGTAAGCAGGGGTTAGACTAGAAGACCTCCAAGGTCCCTTCCAACTCTATTATTCTGTTTTTTTTTTGTTCTGTTTTCTTTCTAATCTATCTATCTATCTATCTATCTATCTATCTATCTATCTATCTATCTATCTATCTATCTATCTATCTATCTATCTATCTAATTAGCTAGCTAGCTAGCTATCATTATCTCGCTTCAAAAGACAAAACCTAAACACGAAGTTGTAGCTGAATAGCCCTACATAATTTAGCTTTTTCCAAGCTGGTGATTTCCAAAGGCTTTGAAATGCGACTTTCCTCATCCTCTGCCAGGATAAGCTGATGTGCTCAGAAGGCTGGGAATGGTGGCATTTCCCTACATTTCTTGTGGGCAGAAGGTGGACCCCTATGTTTCCTTGAAAACACCTCCCAATATTTATTAGAGTGACTTCTCTCCCCAGAAGAAAGGTGCGAGCGCTGTTTAACAATCCCGTCAGCTAAATCCTATCGAGTCAAAGGGGCCAGTCAATGGGGCTAGGATGAATTCTGGGTCACCAGGGACCCATTTTGTGTGCCCGTTCCCCAACCAGGGCGGGCCAAGCAGCCGCTCTTTTAGCGGCTCTGGAATGGATGTTGAGGTAACCCGAAGAGGCAGCCTCTTTTCAACTCCCCCGCCCCTTTTTTTTAAACGCGTCCTGCCGGGCGGCGACAGGGACGCGGACACCAAAAGCGGCGCCCCGTTCTTCTCCGCTCTTTTATTTTATTTTAGTATTCAATCGGCAGCAGAGGCTCGAGCCTTCTGGGGCGCCGGGAAAAGGAGCCGAGGAGCTGCAGCAACGTTGCAAGAGAGCAGAAAAGAGTGGGTGGGGGGAGAGAAGCAAAAAAGAAGAAGAAGCAGCAAGCTTTCCAGCCGACTTGATTGTGGCGCGAGAATCCGATCCACCGCCTCCTTCCCCGGCCGACAGGGCTGAACTGCCGCTGCACCACCACTTCCCAAAACAGATTTCCAGACTTGGAAGCAGCCCGCCACGAAAGGAGGAGGAGGAGGAGGAGGAAGCGGCGGCGCGGCTGCTCCTGCTGCTGTTTCGCTCTCCGCCCCTTCCAGCGCCTTGACGAGAGCGAGAGAGAGAGAAAGGAACGCGCCGTCCGACCGGCTGTGTGTGTGTTTGTGGTGGGGTCTCGTCCCAGCCACCCACCCACTCGCTCCCTTTCCCTCTTCGGAGCGTGGGCTGGTCTTAAAGCCACCGCTGTCAGCGGGCCGTCGCCTCCTCCTCTTCCTCCACGCTCGCTCCTCTTGCACGCCTCAACCCCCATCCCCCACCCTCTCCAGCGTGAAGGTCACCTCCTCCCTCTTCCAGGCGGCGGCGGCGGCGGCTCCGGGAGGGGCGCCACAGCCAGCCGCCCCGCTTCCCTCCCCCCTTCCTCCTTGCTAAAGGGCCAAAGGCGGCTCCCCGCCCGCGCGGACCCGAGCCAAGCGGTCCCAGTCAGCGAGCGGTGGCGACATGCGGCGCCGCTCTGCTTTCACCATTCGGCTGGACTGGGACCGGCTTGGCTCGGGTCCGCAGTAACTCCCGCCAGGCTGTGCCACGAAGAAACCATTTAAAAGCCCAACTTCTGAAGCACGGAGGGAGAAGAAAGAAAGCCCTGGCGGGGCTTTTAAATGGTTTCTTCGCGGCACCGCCTGGCGGGGGTTTCTGCGGAAGAAGCGGTCCCAGTCCAGCCGAACGGTGAAAGCGGAGCGGCGCTCGGCATGTCGCTTTCACCGTTCGGCTGGACTGGGACCGGCTTGGCTCGGGTCCGCAGTAACTCCCGCCAGGCTGTGCCACGAAGAAACCATTTAAAAGCCCAACTTCTGAAGCACAGAGGGAGAAGAAAGAAAGCCCTGGCGGGGCTTTTAAATGGAACTATCTACCAGAACTATCTACCAGAACTATCGCCAAAACTGAACATTTTAACAACAGAATAATCAGAGAAGCCATCGAGATAGAAAAACGCCCACACAGCATGAACAAAAGAGATGATACCTCCCGCCTACCAGCCATTTGGAAACCTGCCCTTATTGACAAACGTGTCCCTAACACGAGGAATGACACCAGACCCACACTCACGAGGTCCACACAGGATGTCACCACCACACATCCACCCAGAAAGCAGACCCAAACCCACACTGATCATGAAGCACGATTAAGGACCAGAAGCCAGACCGCAGCTGCAACATTAGCCATTTCAAACCCCTCCAATCCATACATGCAGCAGACTGACACCCACTGTGAAGATGTGGCACGACCGCGAACACGAAGCCGGACAACAGCTGTGCAGCTCACCAGCTCAAATCCCCCTGCAGCTCAGATTAATCTGAGCACAACCAAGCCCCCACCCAAAGAGGACACACCCCATCCAATCAGAGCACAAAAACCCCATCCAATCAGAGCACAGCCAAGCTCCCACCCAATCAGTTCAAACCCCACTAGCAGTTAAAAGGAAGAAACAGCTGCAGTCACACATTGCTCCCAGAAGCACGGCTGAAGCCTGAAGATGATTTAATGAGACTTCGTCAAACATCGCCAAGACACTTCCAATTTTACGCGGGAGAAACCCGAATAACCAAAGATCTACATACAAACACCCGTAATATATATTTATCCTCTTCCAAATGAAATATGTGAAAATATTCTTGTTTTAGCATAACAGACCCAATCCTAAAAGTCCCTGGTAGATTTTTAAATATTTTCCCATGCAAGGTAGTGAAGGATCAGCAAGGAATACTGGGGAAAACCTTAGAGCTTAGACCGCAGGGGTCTCCAACCTTGGCAACTTCAAGAATTGTGGACTTCAACTCCCAGAGTTCCTCAGCCAGCTGGCTGAGGAACTCTGGCAGCTGAAGTCCACAATTCTTGAAGCTGCCAAGGTTGGAGACACCTGGCTTAGAGAGACTCCCAGGCTGAATGAATGACACAGAGTTCATCCAGACAGTTGCTTTTGTGGTTTTCTTCTTGTTACAGACTTTTATCACCTAAGATTGCTATCCTTCAATTCAGAGTTACCATTCATCAAGAATGAGACCATGCTAGCTGCTGTCAGTACAACTGTACTGTGTGTAAGAGTAATGATTAGTTGTGTCCCCATCTGAAATTCAAAGATCACCAATTCTAGGAAAAGGCCACCACCAATCACTGTTCATCAGGCATGTCATGACAGTGCTTACACATTCCTGGTGTCCCACCCTATCATTGTCCTCCCCCACCTCCGCCCCCAAAGGACTATTCCCCTGTAGATCTGACAATCATAAGATGGCAGTGAAGAGTTTGTCTTTCTTGTCTACAATGTGCAGCCCAGATACAGGTACTAATAAGCATTCATAGGGCTTGGATAAATGGAAGAAACATTTATTTATTTATTTATTTATTTAGTCACAACATCATATAAAAAGATTATATAGTATATAAACATATATATGAGTAAATATTAGGAGGTATAAGCATATATATATATATATATATATATATATATATATATATATATATATATATATATATATATATATATATATATATATATATAGGAAGAAGAAAAGAAAAACAATAGGACAGGAACGGTAGGCACGTTTGTGTGCTTATGCACGCCCCTTATGGTCCTCTTAGGAATGGGGTGAGGTCAATGGTAGAAAGTTTTTGGTTAAAGCTTTTAGGATTATGGGAAGAGACCACAGAGTCAGGTAAAGTATTCCAAGCACTGATGATTCTGTTACAGAAGTCGTATTTTCTACAATCTAGATTAAAGCGGTTAACATTAACTTTAAATCTGTTGGCTGCTCTTGTATTATTGCAATTAAAGCTGAAGTAGTCTTTAATAGGAAGGACATTACAATAGATGATTCTATGAGTTAAACCTAGGTCTTGAAGTAGAGCATTCTCAGATACATCCGCATAATTTTTTCAAAGCGATTGACTTGTCAACTAGTTGATGTATAAAATACTACAGGAGCAGCAAAAAATTAGAGGAGGAGTTATTATTTTTTACCTCTTGATTGTCAATTGGTGGCTTTATGCATTTGTCCAGCCAAGATGCAGCCACTGGACAAATAACAATAGCAATTAGCACTTAAACTTATATATCATTTCATAGTGCTTTACAGCCCTCTCTAAGTGGTTTACAGAGTTAACATATTGCCCCCAACAATCTGGATCCTAATTTTACCAATTTTCATAACCTAACCTAACGTAACGTAACGTAACGTAACATAACATAACATAATGTAACATAACAACAGAGTTGGAAGGGACCTTGGAGGTCTTCTAGTCCAACCCCCTGCCCAGGCAGGAAACCCTACACCATCTCAGTCAGATGGTTATCCAACATTTTCTTAAAAATTTCCAGTGTTGGAGCATTCACAACTTCTGCAGGCAAGTTGTTCAACTTATTGATTGTTCTAACTGTCAGGAAATTTCTCCTTAGTTCTAGGTTGCTTCTCTCCTTGATTAGTTTCCACCTATTGCTTCTTGTTCTACCCTCAGGTGCATTGGAGAATAGTTTGACTCCCTCTTCTTTGTGGCAACCCCTGAGATATTGGAACACTGCTATCATGTCTCCCCTAGTCCTTCTTTTCATTAAACTAGACATACCCAGTTCCTGCAACCGTTCTTCATATGTTTTAGTCTCCAGTCCCCTAATCATCTTTGTTGCTTTTCTCTGCACTCTTTCTAGAGTCTCAATATCTTTTTTACATCATGGCGACCAAAACTGAATGCAGTATTCCAAGTGTGGCCTTACCAAGGCATTATAAAGTGGTATTAACACTTCACTTGATCTTGATTCTATCCCTCTGTTTATGCAGCCCAGAACTGTGTTGCCAATTTTGGATGGAAAGATGGAAGGCTGAATTAACATTGAGCAGGTAAAGATTGAACTCCTGGCAGTGGGCAGAATTAGCCTCAAATCTGCATTCTAGCCAATATTTTGACAAATATTATCAAAGAACTGGAATCCCAGAAAAAGTTTCCATGAGAGGCATTTTTGGTGGACATGAGGTACTATATTTTCCACGTAACTATACTCAGTATGAAGGTTATATTAATATCATGGATTGGGATCCCAACTTTTCACACTGTGCTTCTTAAATGACAAGTTCAGATATACTATTCACATTATTTTTTAAAAAAAAAAATTTCCTAGCCAAAAGTGGAAAACAAATGAGCAAACTGGAGAAATATCAAAGGTAGCTGAAACATCTATATATGTTTGAGAGCACCTGAGGGACAAAGATAAATCAAGAGAGACAGAAATATTCAGAGGGAGGGGAAAAAAAGCAAGTGTGGAAGACTGATCATGGAACAGAAAGAGACAGGGAGAAGATGGGGTAAGGGAGAACAAAAATGCATTATAGGAGACTTGACTTACAGTTAATGAGGTGTCTCTGATAAGACATTCTTTTAGCCTTGTCTTGAAGAGCAATTATGCAACATCCTGCGTGAAACCAGAAAGCTTTACAATGCATTTCAAAACTCACTACTTTTAGTTTGTTTTAAAATGCTAGTTTTACCCATAGCGATGTCTCTACCTGTAGAACTCTCCAAAATCTTCTCTCTCTTTTTCCCATCTAGAGTCTAAGTGCCGAGTCTTTCCAATGTACATATTTAATTGAGGTCCACCCTGCCTTTTCCCTTTGGCAGGCATGTATGATGTTTAACAAGCATTAAAAATGGAAATAAAACTTTAAAAATTATTTTTTTTAAAAAATGAACAATAATTGAATACTAAAATCATCTGGCTATTGAAATACCGTATTTTTCAGAGTATAAGATGCACCTTAGTTTTCGGGCAGGAAAATAGGAAAAAAAAATCTGCCTACCAGGTATTCATCTGGCTAGTGTCTTTAGTCTGGTCAGCTTCAGCACATTAGTTTGTTGGTTTTGAGTGTTGGGGATAAAAAAACAGCTTCTAAAGCACAGCTGATCTTCGGACAGAAAAGCAGTGAGAAAAGCAGGCAAAGCCGGAAGATCACTTAACTCGTTAGTGCCTCGTTAGGGCTGTAAAAAAGCTTAGAAAAAGCTACATTCGGAGTATAAGACACACCCAAATTTTCAGCCTTTTGGGGGGGGGGGAGTACGTCTTATACTCTGAAAAATACGGTAATCTAATAAACCTGCTTTCTGTCTACCCCATGATACACCTTTACATGTTTCTAAAAGACAAGATGGTAGGGATCAACACAGTTCCCAAGGGGGTGAACTTGGGAGCCTAAGAGCAAGGCAGAAAATGTAAGGAAGCAATGGCAATTTTAAGAGAATTTCTCCCAAAATTGGGCAGGTTTGTACCAAAAAGAAGCCAACCCTTAAATAAGCAGACCCTAAGCCTTAATGGTCAACATCAATACTTTGATTGGTGCCAGGTAAGCAACTGACAGCCATTGAAGATATTTCAGCAGAAGCATTGTATGAGCCCTGCACTTCCTCACACCAATGAATAGTCCAGCCGGACACTTTCTAGCAGTTGAGATGAGTTGTAGGCACATGAAACGAAGGTATGCGTAACCACTGATAAACCTGACTACTTCAAGAAGAGGCATAGTTGGTGTGTTATATGCAACAGTGTGAACATACTCCTCATACCGTTGTCATTTGTGAATACAGTGACAGCCAAGAGCGATTCCCAGAATGGAAACAACCTCTTTCGGTGGCAGTAAAATCCCAGGCTGAACTTCAGTCTCCCAATTTCCTCTGTACCAACAATTCTTTTTGCTTGTCTATATTCAGTTTCATCTTTCTTCTCATCTAGTCCATTACTGAACTTAAATTTGGAAGCTGATAAATATAATAGCACTGAGTACCACTTGAAGTGGTGCCCGGTGACTGGAGTGCTATGTGATCATTGGATGCCCCTACATCCAATGTCTCCTTCTATGGATTGAAGTGCTGGCCACTGACAGCAAAGCATGAGCAGGCTGTACGTGTGATAGAAATGCTAATGGTCTGATGGTGCCTTGGACTAACATGATTCAACCACACCATGAAGGATGATATCCAACGTCAATTGGAAGTCGGGCCAATCATAGCAAAATTACAGGAAGGAAGTCTTAGATGGTTTGGACATGTCATATGCAGTAAAGAAGACTCAGTGGCAAGGACAGCATGCATCTGGACCCTGGATAGTGACCCCATGACAGACCTAAGAAACAATGGATGGACTGCATCAAGGAGGATGAAATACATGGGTGTTGCCCCTGAAGATGCCCTGGATCAACCCAAATGTTGGCTTTGCCAACAAGTAGATACTGCCATAGCACAGGAATAATGCTAGGAAGAAGAAGACCACCATGGTACTCATGATACCCCACTTCCCACTCTGGATTATTTTTTCCAAGGGTTAAACAGCATGAGGACATAACTGGTCAAAAATATAGGTCCAATATCATTTCTTGGACATGGTTCAATGGGAAGAACTTGAACCATGGCAAAACAGATCCACCAAGCCCTAATTCCAATTGATGATATAAAAAGCCACTAAATGATCCAGAGAATTAAAAGCAGGGGTGAAATGCTACCGGATCGGAGGGAATCGCGCAATCTGGTAGCGATGGCGGCGTCTGGTTCGGAGGACCGGTAGCAAAAATCCCTGGCCCCACCGCCCTGCCTCTGCTGAGCCACACTGTCTGCAGAGGTTTGGTTTTTTTTACTTTTAAAAGCCGATTTTGCTTCAGCCGAAATAGGCCTTTAAAAGTAAAAAGTTAAAAGCAGAACCTTACTTGTACTCTTACTTGTAGAAAACATGTTTTCTACAAGTAAAAGTAGAGATTTTAAGGCACTTACCTGATTACTGAGGAACGCATGGCTCTCTTTCCAGCCCCAAAGCGCTAGTTTCACTTTCAGTCAGACAGCATCAATCACTCAGCTAATCTATTTCCTCGGGGATCAACTGGCTGGCTTTGCTGAGGAACTCTGGGATTTGAAGTCCACAATAAAATAAAATAAAATAAAATATTTGTGCAGCTTTCTGAGATTTGGTGTGTTTCTGTAGTGTTTCACTCTAACTACACAAACACACAAAATCTCAGAAAGCTGTATGTGGCATATTGTGTGTGTGTGTGTTAGTTGTGTGTGTGTAAAGTGTGAAAGTTGGTTTTTGACCTTTTTGTGGCTATTTGAAGTGTGAAGTGCAGCTGCTTTTACATTGTGTGTCAGTCAGTTGTGTTGTGTTGTGTTGTGTTGTGTGTGTGTAAAGTGTGAAAGTTGGTTTTTGACCTTTTTGTGGCTATGTGAAGTGTGAAGTGCAGCTGCTTTTACATTGTGTGTGAGTCAGTTGTGTTGTGTGTGTGTAAAGTGTGAAAGTTGGTTTTTGGTACCTCTTATTGTTTTTTATACTTTGTTTATTATTTTTATTATTTATTGTTATTGGCCACGCCCACCAAGCCATCTAACCACCAAGCCATGCCCATCAATTAAGCCACGCCCACAGAACCGGTAGGGAAAATTTTTAGATTTCACCCCTGATTAAAAGTCTTGCATTTTCCCATTGCCCAGTGTATATTAGTCATCAAAGTAGTCCAAAAAGTTGCAGTATCATATTATGATCGAAAGCATGACTGAAATGAATCCAAAAAATCAGTATCATATGTTTCGAGCTGTGAATGCACCATCATCACCTTTACCATGTTTAGGTGTTCGTTTATTATCCTGTCTTATTATTTTTATATATACCTTAAAGCCGTGAACATACATAATATTCCTTCCTCCTTCTATTCTCCTTGCAACAACTTTTTAAAGTGAATTGGGCTGAGAGAGAGGTCCTGGGCCATAGTCCACCAGTTTTCATGCCTAAGGTGGAACCAGAACTGGTTTCTAGCCTGGTGCATTAAGAACTACTAAACCAAACTGGCTCTCTGGCTTCACCATAAATGAGATATTTGAGACTAATCTATAATGACCGATCTCTTCGATCAAGGGAAACTTTCTTTAGTAAAATCCTTATTATTGTCTCCTTTGGGCATAGGGAGATGGGGAAGAGCAGATAAAGAGGCACAGAATTCTTCCCTTAACCATGAGGCCTAACTAGCCAGGAGAAGCAAGAGTTGAGTACACAGTTTTTAGGAATTCTCTCCTCATATCCTGTTCTACATCTTTAGGAGGGGACACATCGTTAAGAATTCAAAATAATAGCACAAGCAGCTGTTGAAGAGATATTTCTATGAGGTTCATAGCAATGAGAAATTCTTCAATTGCCCTTTATTTAAACAGAAATAGAGAGAAGTTCATTGCCCCTTCTGCCTTGTTCCAGATGTTCTCAGCTAGTGCCTTCGGCCTAGATAAAATTGAAACATGTCGTGCTGTGTGACTGTTGAGCCTTTAGGAAAATCAAATGCACACAGAACTTGGAGTACATCCTGGATATGTAGCCCTAGTTTTTGACTGATGATCTATTTCTATCTTTTTGCAAAAATGAGCATCTTTGAGTACTGAAGACACAGAGAGCAATAGAAACTCCAGGCACCTCCATCAGGACACACACACAAAAAGCAGGAAAGATGAACAGCAGGGAGGAGGTGGAATCCCAAGACATCCAAACAAGCCAAGTAGCAACAAACAGGAAAGTATTAAACAACTCAACAAATCCCCAGGCTGAGATAAAGAAGGTCAAGCGAGGCTCATACCTACCACATACCCAGCATGTGCTCTAATTTACCATTATTTGCCAGGTGTTTCTTCAACATGCAGCAGTTGAATGCTCCCTTAATGTTTATAGTGCTTATCCATAGGGATTTGGGTGACTAAGAACGGCATCGCAATCTCTATAACTCAGGGAAACCGAGAAGAATCACAAGGAGTGCTCCTGGAATGAGATGATCAGGAAAGACAAGGCACTGGCAGGAATAGGTGGCTCAAACTATTCATAGACTGTCTGCTTCTATGTCAACAGCTGTACTACTACCACATTCTCCCTGTGTCAGTTCTGATTAGACTGTCTTTTTCGGCAAGAGCTGAAATTATTGAATTTCAGGATACATAGTGACATCTCCCACATCAGCCATGTCATGTCTTGACATTTCCTTTGACCTGGATATTGATCGTCCTGTTTTAGCCTGCAATTCAGATTTTTTTTTAATGTCACTTCTACATTTCTTTTTATTTCAACTGATTCTACTTTTTTTTCTTCCTATGGCTCAGTATTATGACACTTGCATTTATTTACCAGCTATTCAAACTCTACTATCTGTACAACACAATTTAATGTCAATGACTTGGTGGATTAGATGGGAATGCAATTCCCAGGTTGGATATACAGTGCCATATGTATATATAAACTGCAAATGTACTGACGGTTATAACTAGTGAACTAGAATCAGCCATAATTTTAAGCTTGGTAACTGGTAGGTTGCTTCTGAATTCTAGTTCTGCTTCTGTTACGTATTTAAGTGGCAAAAACTGTCATGCATGCACTAATGAATTTATGGCTGCAGTTACACAAGCTGGGAAGGCCAAGCATCATGTCCTGGTAGCAATTGATTCTTCTCCTTTTCCAAGATCTGATGGCAATTTTTGCAAAACTACGTTCAACTCTCTTTCATGAGGTTCCAACAAGCAATGTTTCAAATTAAAAAGTTGAAGATTTTCTGCATTGGGTATGCAACACTTAATCAGTGCTTTGACGCATACTTTAAAAGAGAATGTCTAACAGATGAATGTTGAGAAAGGGTATTAGATGAATAATTGTTGAGCTAGAAGAGTAGTAAGTGATTCTAGTTATATTTTGCTCTAGCTTAGACTATCTTACATTGTCGATATTGCTGTCACCTATACTAGAATGCAAAGAAGTGCTTTTTATAAATTATAATTTTGTAATTTATGTCCTGTCTCTTTTTCAGAACTTAAAACTGAGCAACACAGAAACTAACTTTGGATTCTCAGGGAACCTGGATTGGTGTAACTAGTCTGAAAAGGTGTATTATAAAACCACATTTAAATCAAAAGTTTCCATGGGTGTTGGAACTGGTTATATAGGATGATGGTGTTGTTATCTAGTCATGTCCGACTTTGGGCAATTCTATGAGCCAGGTTTCTCCACATCATCCAATCTTGCACTGCTTCTCTGAATTTTTCTATTCTCTGGCTGGTGTCAGCTTTGATGGTGATTTTTGGCAGAAGCATTGTGTAAAACTGAGACAAGAGTATTGTTCAAAATGACAAATTTTAACATGCTTAAAACTCATTATTACCTTTCCTTGTCAGCCATCTTTTAATTCACTATCTTCCTCCTATTCCAAAAGAAGTTTTATTGCAATTATAAATAACTATAATAAAGGGACCTCTTGCATTGTAAAGGATCTGTCAGAAGATTTTATATGACAGTCAGGATTACTTAATATTACTTTCTCATTTTTTACCCTTTACAATAGTTTGCATTTTCCCCAAGAAGAAGATATGCATGTTTGTATGCAGGCATAGCAGAGAGTAAGGTGGGAATAGGAGACAGAAACTTACATAATCACTTGAACTCTAGTTTCTTTAAAAGGGTCTTGTTTTATTAGTCATTGGACAATTGTTTATGCTATACCATTGGCACTGTTTCCCATGTCTGTTAAGTGAATGTGTGTGCTCTTGAGAAATACATGCTATACATGAATCCATCTACACACTGCTGTTAAGATTCTTTTTGGGAGTAGAATGGAATAGAATAGAATTTTTTATTGGGCAAGTGTGTTTGGACACACAAGGAATTTGTCTTGGTGCATGTGCTCTCACTGTACATAAGATACGTTCATCAAGAATTCTAAGGTACAACACTTAATGATAGTCATAGGGTATAAATAAGCAATCAGGAAACAATCAATCAATATCAATATAAATCGTAAGGATACAAGCAACAAAGTTACAGTCATACAGTCATAAGTGGAAAAAGATGGGGGATGGGAACGATGAGAAGATTAATAGTAGTGCAGACTTAGTAAATAGTTTGACAGTGTTGAGGGAATTATTATTAGCAGAGTGATGGCGTTTGGGAAAAAACTGTTTTTGTGTCTAGTTGGTCTGGTGTGCAGTGCTCTATAGCGTCATTTTGAGGGTAGGAGTTGAAACAGTTTATGTCCAGGATGTGAGGGGTCTGTAAATATTTTCACAGCCCTGTTTCTGACTTGTGCAGTATACAGGTCTTCAATGGAAGGCAGGTTAGCAATTGTTTTTTTCTGCAGTTGTAATTATCCTCTGAAGTCTGTGTCTTTCTTGCTGAGTTGCAGAACCAAACCAGACAACTGTAGAGGTGCAGATGACAGACTCAATACTGGGGTAATGGAAGTAATTCAATTATATCTGAGGCTAATCAGAAAAAAAGTGGAAATCCTTCTTACACGAGTTTGCTCTGTTGCGTTCCATCTGCAAATTCATCAGAGATGAAGAAGAGGGATTTGGGGAAAGAGAGAGAGATAGCAGCTGAGATGGAAATGAATCCGCTTAGCTGAAGAAGAGTACCAAGGTCCCCTGATGTCTTGAAGACAAAATGGCCTGGTAACAGGTTTGCCTTTAGTGCAAACAATATGTCAGCAATGTGTTTGCTACAGAAGAAGCCCTTGGGATGCTCTCACATACCAACCACTCATTAGTGCGTCAACGTATTTGCTTACCAGGCCTTTGCTCTTTTCTGCCCATTCTTTTATTCTCCCTTTGTTTCTTTCTATTGTACCTCATCTTTCATCTAGATCAGGGGTGAAATCTAGCAGGTTCTGACAAGTTCTGGAGAACCCATAGCGGAAATTTTGAGTAGTCAGAGAATTGGCAAATGCCACCTCTAGTTAGCCCCAGAGTGGGAAGGGAATGGGGATTTTGCAATATCCTTCCCCCAGGAGTGGGGAGGAAATGGGGATTTTGCAGTATCCATCCCCTGGAGTGGGGTGGGAATGGAAGTTTTGCAGTATCCTTCCCCTGCCACGCACACCAAGCCACGCACACCAAGCCACACCACGGCCACTAAGCCATGGCCACAGAACCGGTAGTAAAAAAAAAATTGAATTTCACCGCTGATCTTCATCCACTCAGTTAATGCACACAGGAATGCAATTTTCTCCGAAACAAGGTTGAAGTTTCTCTTGTTCTGCACCCAAACTTTTCTTTAAGAAATACAGAATAATGAAGGTACAAACTGGAAAAGAGGAGGAAATGGGAAGGAGAAAACTGTATTTGAGGCTCCGCTTACCGATAAAACTTAGAAGTGCCAGCCCATGTAAACAACATTTGTCAAAGCACCCCAAATTTCATAAAAGCAATTTTCCATTTTCCCCAATTCTCCAAATGTGTGCCCACTTAGTGTCTAATTGAATAACCTTTAAATTAAAATACTATTTGGTAGTTGAAATTCAGATCTCTGAAGCTTAGGTGGGTTTAAGTGGGTTACAGGTTTTTTTTCCCCATTCTCCTTTGCCAAGAAATATTCAGTGCGCTTCCAGTATTAAATAGACACGGGATTTAGTAACATGCTCTTGATTGTAAACTCATATGAAAATCTGGAAAGGGATTGGCGCAAGAGTTCCAAAAAAGGGAGGGGGGTTGTTGTTATTGTTGTTTTGTTTAAGACCTCCATCTGTTTTGTTAATGCGCCAGCATGGAATCCTTTATCCTCAATGGCACTTTGTGTGTCTGTTCCCAAAAGTTCACAAGTTGGAGGATAAGAAAACAGTAATTTACAGCTGCTTTGTGGAATGGGTGTGTGGGCCTTGAATAGTTGGGAGAAAACATTTCAGTCAAGAAAACACACTGCTCTCTACTGGCAGCTCTACAGAAAGAAATTATTTCCATAACGGAGCCTCAAAGTTTTCTTTATGTAGCAGACATCATGTCTTTGCAGGCAGGCCCACTATTCAAATAAGCACCATTGCATGAATGTAGTGAATTCACATTTTGAAGCACACCGTTCAGAAGTCTGTTCTTTCTAGAATATTGTACTCCAGGTGCTATGCAAATTACTGGAAAATACATTCAAAATATGTATAATATTCAGCCAGTTTAGTCTAATGGTTAAGACACCAGGCTAGAAAGCAGGAGACTGTGAGTTCTAGTTCTACCTTAGATATGAAAAACAGCTAGTGAATTTGCGCCAGCCACATTCATATTCTCTCTCTCTCTCTCTCTCTCAGGTTTGTTGTAGGGTATTAAGCAGTGGTAGGATTCAAATAATTTAACAACCGGTTCTCTGCCCTAATGATTTCTTCCAACAACCAGTTTACCAAACTGCTCAGAAAGTTAACAACCGGTTCTCTCGAAGTGGTGCGAACCGGCTGAATCCCACCACTGGTATTTAGTATGTTTGCCACTGTTATTTATTAAAATAATAATAAATATTTATTAAAAGAAATAAGAGGTAGATATAGAAAAGAAAATGTGCATAAACATACATTAAGTAAGGGAGAACATCTTGGAAAAGTAGATAAAAATGTGATTATCCAGCAAAATAGGCAGGACATACATATAAATGTTTGTGTGGAAGTTTAGCCATGGTGTGAGGCTCAAAGAAAATAAGGGGAAAATATCTCAATCACTTTTAGCCATATTGTCCATTCCTAGGCCAGTGACCAGTGGTGGGATTCAGCCAGTTAGCACCACTTCGGGAGAACCGGTTGTTAACTTTCTGAGCAATTTGGCAAACTGGTTGTTGGAAGAAATCATTAGGGCAGAGAATCGGTTGTTAAATTGCTTAAATCCCACCACTGCCAATGACATGTGCAAACAACTGATTCCTTTATTAGTCCACCTGAACTTAATGCCAAGCTGCTAAAAACTATTAAAACAAAGACAAAGATATCCCACCTGGCCTTAAAAGTAGATGTCAATCTTGTAGAAAATCAAAAATAGCTCTCTGTCTTTCCCATCATATTATACCATGGCCAGGAGAGGAGAGATAGTGATATAATTTAATCATTGATTTTGGCCAACACCTATACTAAATTTCCATTTAGTCACAGCCATATAATCTGATGTTCAGCCTGAGCTTTCTGATTGAATTGGTTTGGGGAAGTAATATATTGTTGGTTTTTTGGTGGGGGGAGGTGGAATCATTATGAGCTCTTGGGTGGTACTGCTTGTCTTGAGGTAGTGCTGTGTCACTTTCTCAAGAAGCCATTTGCTGGACCCAACCATCTAGTCTCCAATCTTGCTTATTTGGAGAAGATTGTTGAAAAGATGGTCAACTGGTTGCTTCAAAATGTCTTAAGTCCAGTCTGGTTTCAGGTGAAATAGTGTAGAGATAACATTGATTGCACTTGTTGATGGCCTCTGGTGAAGCTGCTGCTCTTTTGTCAAAAGCAGCCACCAAGGCGCTTCTGGGTTGAAGGATTAATTGGTGACATCACAGTTGCCCAGGGGACACCCAAGGGGGTTCCTTTTATGTCCCTGTTATTTTCTCACCAAAGTGGTACCTATTTATCTACTCGCATTTTCATGCTTTCAAACTGCTAGGTTGGCAAATGCCGGAACAAACTGACAGGAGCTCATTCCACCACACAACTCGTGCTCTTGGGTTTTGAATTGCTGAGCTGTCAACTTCTCAAAGGTTTTCTGACTCAATTTCCTTTCCACGTGAGCCACCACAGCCACTTCTGGTGAAGCTAGGGATGTATCATAGTTTTGATCGCTCAGTGACTTTTTAGACGGTTGATCATGGTAGCCTTCTGGACTAATTGCAGTGCTTGGCAAAGGGAGGCATTATGGTTGTAGTGGTTTTCCTCCTTTCTCTGTGGTTGAGATTACAATCTCTGTGTTAAGGGAAGTTCTTGGTTTGCAGGCTATTCCCATCTCTTCTGTTTAACATCTGAATTTATTGGGTAAGGTCATTTATAGACATGGAGTCAGCTGTCACATTATGTTGCACATTATGTTGAGGATACTCAGCTGCGTGACACATTCCCGGGTCAACCAAATGATTCTTTCAAGATCTGCTTGCAGTAGCTCACCACAAGTGGGGTTGAACGTGGAAGAACAGGCCTAAATTCAATCCTGCCAAAACTGCAGCTGTGGGTTTGTGGTGCTTACAGTGCTTGGATTATCCACTTCTAGTTCTTAACGGGATTGCACTTCTTCAAACAGTACTGTTGTGCAATTTCCGGACTTTCCTGGCTTGCAGCGCCTGTTTGCTTGCTTCTTGTTCATTATTTTGATTTGATTTATGTTGCTACCCAACTCTCGTAAATCTCAAAGAAACTGGAGACCATTCAGAAACCTTTCATTCTAAAGCCTTATGGACTAAGTACCCAGAGATAGTATCATGCTTTGAAGATCATATGTAATGCCATTACAATCAGTCTTCTTGAAGAACAGATGACAGTGGAAATCCATCTCATGTACCATTTGCACCTTTCCTGGACCATACCCACTTTTTACAATCATCTGTGCCTTAATCACCTTCTTCATCGGGTTGCCCTTGAAGAAGCTGCAGCTGGTCCAAAAATGCAATGACATGAGCAGTTATGAGCATGCCATGCTATGTCCATGTAACAATCTCTGCTTTATGAATGCCATGGCTTCCTTTAAGCTTCTGGATGCAATTCATGGTACAGGTAGTCATAGATCAAGCCCATTATGACACAGAGCCTGTCTCTCAGAGCATTACCTTTCTCCCATTGTTTCTGCCCATCCTGTGAACATGCTCTTGATTGTACTGTGAAGTTCCCACACTGTGGGAACACAGTGAGCACGCTGTAGGTCCCATCTACTAAGCAATACCACCTGATGGAACCTAAGAGGCATACTTTGTCACAGAATCTGCCCGCAGAATAGTAACTCTGCATAGTTCAGCAGTCCCATTCCTGCTATTCTTTAATTCAGCAGTTCTCAACCTGTGGGTCGGGACCCCGTTGGGGGTTGAATGACGATTTGCCAGGGGTCGCCTAAGACCATCGGAAATATGGGAAGTATACTTGCGAGTCGAAGAATGGTTGACTCCACAAGCCAGCTGCAGGCTCTTCAAATTGCTAGCCGAATTCGGCTTTAGGCACGATGAATTGAAAAAGAGAGAAATCTTTGCTCTGATGTCTCCCTCTCAAGCCAGCTGCAATCACTCCCAATCGCTAGCCGAATCTGGCTTCAGGCGCGATAAACTTAATAGGGGAGGAGTCTCTGCTTTAATGCCTCCGTCCTCAAGGCAATCGCAAGCAGTTCAGATTGCTAGTCAATACAGCTTCAGGCACGATAAATTCAAAATGAAAATAATTTTACGGTTGGAGTCGCCACATCATGGGGAATTGTATTAAAGGGGTCGCAGCACTATAAAAGTTAAGAACCACTGCTTTAAATGATCCTGGAAGTCTAGCATTGGTTTCAGGTGTTGCATTAAGTCAGATGTTTGTTCACCTTGATTGGATTGGATTAGATTTAATATTTTGTGAATTACGTTTGCCTTTCTTGTGGCCAGCAGTATGCTGGGATTTTTGCAAGCTGATCAACAGAAGAAATGAGCCACTACTGCTAGCTGCTGAACAGATCAGCTGTTCAGCAGCTAGCAGCACTGTGCAGCAGCAACAGTAGAGGCAACAAGCTGCTTTTTAAAAAGTTTACCAGCACATCTCTTCTTATGGCTATATTTTTTTTTAAAAAAAATCTAATTAATGTATCAAGATTTTGTTTTTAATCTCTATGCGAGGTAGTTAGCTATTATAGAATGTTTACTTTTCTTAATAGATTAACCCAGCGGTGAAATCCAATTTTTTTTTACTACCGGTTCTGTGGGCATGGCTTGTGGGTGTGGGTGTGGCTTGGTGGGCATGGCTTGGTGGGCATGGCAGGGGAAGGATACTGCAAAATCCCCATTCCCACACCACTCTGGGGCCAGCCAGAGGTGGCATTTGCTTGTTCTCCGAACTACTCAAAATTTCCGCTACCGGTTCTCCAGAACCTGTCAGAACCTTCTGGATTTCACCCCTGGATTGACCATAGGGGGAAAAAACCAAAGAAGCAATATTTTTATCAGAAGGAAATATTTTTTTTCTTCAAATTATTTATTTTTAAAATGTGAGGCTTATCTTAGTTTCATTCAGGTGGTAATGGAGACAGAGGATTTTTTTTTTCCTTTTTCTGGGTGAATTCTCTTAAATCCAAGTTTGGGTAAATATGGCTATATTTACTATATTTTCAATTACAACATGTATTGGATCCTTATCCCTAACAAATCTGACAAGAAATAAAGCATTATTATAGTATTAAACTGCCGTGAGAAGAAACATAGGGTTGATTCTTGTGTTGTAATAAAATTAAAAGTGCCTTAAATTGTTGTATTTATTTATTTATTTTATTTAATTTTTATACCGCCCTTCTCCCGAAGGACTCAGGGCGGTGTACAGGCATAATAAAACTGACAATATAATATACAAGTTTAAAATACAATTTAAAAAACTTATTTAAATTAGCCCAATGATTAAAATTTACCATACTAAAACCCCGTTTAAAATTAATAAATTTAACATTAAAATCCCAATTTAAGCCAGCCCCGCGCGGATAAAAAGATGGGTCTTGAGTTCGCGACGAAATGTCCGAAGGTCAGGTATTTGGCGTAAACCCGGGGGAAGCTCGTTTCAGAGTGTGGGAGCCCCCACAGAGAAGGCCCTTCCCCTGGGGGCCGCCAGCCGACATTGTTTGGCGGACGGCACCCTGAGAAGTCCCTCTCTATGGGAGCGTACGGGTCTGTGGGAGGCGTGTGGTAACAGCAGGCGGTCCCGTAAGTACCCAGGTCCTAAGCCATTAAATTGTTGTGAATTCTCTCTTTCTGTCACAGAATGTGTAGTGACAAATGGCTTTTGCGGTTGAATTGAATCCAAGACCTGATCACAACTCAACATCACTTTTAGCAAGTCAGGAACAGAACGGGAGGTGACAGATATCAAGAAACAGAAATCTAGTTTCAATTTACTGTTGTCACCAAAGTATCACGTTGCTTTGCCATTTTATGGCAGCTAATGAAAAAAGAATTAAGTCTGGTCTCAGCAGCCATTCCAGTGCTACAGTTCTAGGAACGGAAATGGCAGAAGACTTATTGCCATCCAATTGGCCAAAAGGGTTTTGGTGTCTTTCTGTAAAATTCCATTGTTAACTAAAATGTCACGGCTAACCGCAGTGCAAAAGGAAATGAGGCATTCCCGCCTTTTCCCAGATAAAGACACCCACATTTTCAGCCCAGAGCCAAACAATTGCAGGAAATGATAGATGGGGATTTTTTTTTCTTCTTCCTAGAAGGAGGAATTGGAATCTGGTAGGACACACCTAGTAGGACTCCACTTACACAAGCATGAATTAAAGGAAGTGGAACACACCAATAGTTAAAGCTGGCAGACATAGGAGAGGGAAAGGGAGCAAAGTAGACCTTTCCTCAAAGAGCAAAGCATGCACACACACACACACACACACACACTGCCATCACTTTCCAGGTGCACCTCCCTCTGGCATTTCCTGTGTTATCCATCTTTGTTTAGGATTCAGCTCAAGTACTTAGATATAAAGAAGGCAGATTCTGTGGAAAAAACAGAAGGAAAGGACCTATAAAGAAATGCTTCCCAGAAGTGCAAATGGCTTTTTAAGGATGGGAGCAGTTTAGCTGCCAGGAAATTCCATATTTCTCCTCTGACGTTTCCAACTGCCATCTTGATTGCGTCATACTGGAACACTGATCCAAACTTTTCAACACTGCGGAACTTTTGCACAATTTGAAAAAGTTCGGGCACCTGCATTACTCTGCTCTCCTGGTTACCGCAATGTCCACTAGGGCTTCCAATACATAGTGTCTTTGTTCAGTCCTTTGAGATCTTATTGAGTCTTAACCCTTCTAATCATCATTCCATGTTTTGCCATAAGTGCCACATCCTGATATGTTAAAGCAAGCAAACAACAGCTTCCCAACTCTCATTTAAACGACTAGAATTATCTAAGCATATGCAGACATCATGGTATCTACAAGAATTAAAAGGAATTTGTTTCTGCTGTCCTGATACTAAACACCTTGAGTAGGCACTGAGGGTAATATATTTTACACTAACAAATAAAACATTAACGTGTAGAATAGACATTCTCTTACCAGCCTCTCACTAGATTTATTCAAATATAGAAGCATGTTACGTTCAGGAGCTGCTAGCAGAGCCAGTGTGAGGTAATAGTGATGGGGTTAGAGTAGGAGGAGGAAGGACCATATTCGAATCCACTCTCATCTGGGTGGTGCTGAGTCACTCTTCCTTGATCTATCTCACTAGTTATTATTGTGGAGAAAATTGGGAAGAGACAATGTATACTACCTTGATCACCTAATGAAAAGCAGAATATAAAACTAATACATAAATATTTAAATAAATCAAATACTTTTTGTTCTAAATAAACCTTGCTAAAATCAACGAAACTAGTGCAAGTTTTGTTAGGAATTATTAAGACCATGATTAATTTTTGCAAGTTTGCATAAGACCCAAGACATTTGAGATGTTCTCTCTTTCCTACCAGAGCCAACAAATTAAAAATATTATTTTCCTATTTGTACATAGTTCTTATGTATATACAACAGACCACTTCATTTTGTTACACTGCCATGATTATTTCCTACTTAAAGCAGGCACTTAGTTTATCCACAAAATCAATATTTAGGAAACATTTGGATCCATAAAGAAAGCTAATTTATTATAAATGGTATAAGAGAGTCAATGTATAACACATTTATCATACCTTGTCAGTAATAAAAGTAGTAAGATGAACCTTGGGCTTCTATATCTGGGATTCCATATATTGGATTACTAAATTATCAAGATTTTAAAAGTTGAACATGGAATTCTAGCAGGGGAACTGTTGATTAAGCAGTAGCAATGAGAACAAGGAGCATTTCCTGTGGATTAGTTACCAGCTGGTAGGAACTGTTGATTCTTGAAGTATATTCATAGCCTGAAGCTCAGCCAAATGCTGTCAGTTCCAACCAGCTGGTCAGTAATCCCCAGGAAGTGTCCTGTACTGAAATCAATGTTGCTATTAAAAGCATTATGCCTATGTTGCATATAGAAGGCATCCCATCTTGAGTCTAGGGACTTGTACAATGGTTGGCATGTATAACTGCTAATTCCGTATGTTGTACTGCTGCACATATTTCTACGTCAGTAGTTTAGAGTGCACTATAGTTTCCACTATCACTCATCATTGGACTTACAGACTAGTTCTGCTGGGAAGACGTTTAGCAATGCCCATAAGCTTACTGTTTGTTCATCACTACACTAAACTGACTTCTGCTTCTAAACTATTCCAGTAAGAGATTTTTAAAATTATACCACCAGATTGCTTGTTCTGGTAAATACAGATCTTAAAGGTTGGCTGTAGAATTTCTCTGTGAATCCTGATTATAATGAACTGATGCAATGTCTTGACAGTGAATAGCTGTGATTGTGCTTTAATGACTCAAGAAAGACTCTGAGATGGTTGGCAGCTTATGGTTATCTTTCTTCACCTTCATGAGTAAAAAGGAGGAACCATCATTTGAGAAATTCCCCCCCCAAAAAAAGCAGGTTAGAAAGTGAATCTAGAACTCCAATGGAGAGGTAGTTTGGTATACTGGGCAAGGCATTGGGCTACAAAGTGAGAGACCATGAGTTCTAGTCCTGCGTTAGGCACAAAACCATCTGGGTGACCTTGGGCTAATCCTTCTTGGGCTAAAAAGAAAGCAAGGGCAAACCACTTCTGAAAACATCGCCAGGAAAGCTACAGAAATCCAGGCAGTCACCAGGAGTCAAAGGCACACGGATATGTACACACAAACACAACCCCCCCCCCCCCCAGAGAGAATTCTGTTGAGGAACAAAGATGAGTTTAAGCTGTAAATCTCATCACATAAATTCAGTTGGTGTTCAATCCAAACATGACTTTCCAAAGAAAGCAAAACAGGATAAAACTTGGAACCCCAGAAACATCTCTGTCCTTGTGGTATAACCATAGATATACAGAAGATGGAAAAGGACAGTTGCTGTAATAGTATGGCAACAAACATGAGACAAACTTAGTAACATGTAAGCCTCATTGAACATACTGGGATTTCTGAGTTAATGCACAAACACATGCTTTGTTTCTTTTGCCTAAAGCAAAAAAAAATTTTAAAAAATGCCACAGCTCCTGAAACTGAAGCCATTCTATTTATTTACCTAAAATGCTGCCTTGCTTTTTCTTTATTCTACTGCCAGAACTGGAAAACAGCAACAATCAGCATCAAGTAATGATAGAAAAAATGTCATTGAAAACCACAGCTATAATGAAATCATAACAACCAAATCAGCAGTTGATCTCTATTAGGAAGGAAAAATAAAACATCATTAAATAAACTTCCATTTTATTAAAGACTATTTATTGAACAGTTTCCTAAACAAAAAACATTTTAACATTGGGCCCAAATAAGTCAAGTGTTCAAAACTTTAAGAATTAGATGAGAGTATATTCCAAACCTACAAAACCTTTGTGATCATTCAACACACAAGGAGCAGTGAATAGCCACCATTATGCTTTATTTATCAACTGGTTGGCCTGTTTATACAGCCATTTATATGTTATCTCATCAAAAGATTATGGGCAGGATTTGTTTGTAAGAACAGCAAAAGCTTGCCTAAAACCAGAATTGTAAATAACAACATAATCCAGGTTACAATGAGCCACTACCCAAAAACATATGCCTCTCATGATGTGGCACCTCTGCTCAAAGTCTCATCAGAAGACCCTTCTTGAACATTTATAGAAAGGGACTAGTGTGATCTCAGGAAATGCACTGTTCCAGAGAAGGGGGTTGCAACCAAGGAAGCTTTCCGTTGAGCTCCAGCCCTGTTGCCATCTTGGGAGGAAGGATCTGGGCCATGCCTTCTTGCTTGAATTATGATAGTGGCCTTAAAAGAAAGGATGAAGAGCTGCTACAAAGCAACACTCAGATAAATATGAGTTGAGCCCATTCCAAGAAACTAGTTTGAGTAAACATCTCAAACAGGCTGCTCCCTAATTCACATGTAAATAAAGTGAGGATGTGGGAAATACCTTCAGACCTGCAAGATTTTGTTTCTATCCCTTCTCTTGTTGTGGTCCGCAAGCAACCTCAAGACCTGGCAGTGGAGTCCGACAGTGAAGAGACTGGGGAGGACAATGGGCCAGTCCTGGAGTCAGGGGAGGCCCAGACTTCCCCTGATTCATTTAATTAAACATTCATTTAATTCACACTGTGACCATCCCCATGTATACAGAACGCTCAGGAGCAGGTAGTAAGAGCAACAGCCGCCTCCTGTCAATGACATATATCTAATATTGAAGTCACATTTTCTCTTACCCATCCAATCCAATTCCTTGAGGTGTTCCTTTATACATTTATCAGTGCTTATAATTCTGTTGTAACTGCTTCTTGATCCAGGATAACCAATCTGGGTCAGAAAAAGCCAGAGAGCTGAATTGCTACCTTTGAATAGCTACTAACTTCTTAGAATGTCTCCTGGGTGTTTTGATGATGTTGAAGAATTGGGCTTTAGACCAGCGGCCCTCAACCTTTTGGGCATCAGGGACCAGTTCCATGGAGAGAGATTTTTCCGCGGACTGGAGGGGGCGTGTTTTTGTGTGCTGCCTGCATCCCGCAGATGGTGCTTCGCTTATTTGCACAGCCTGGTTTCTGGCATGCCACAGACCAGTGCCAGTCCACAGACTGGGGGTTGGGGACCCCTGCTTTAGATAATCCAAAAGAATGTGAAATGGAGTTACTATTGACTCCCAACCAATTTATTTGTTCATAAATATAACTTTTGCACAATATCATGAATTTCTTCTGATCTTTTTCAGAAGGGAAACAGACCTTGGTGTTATATTCTTAGAACCTGATACTGCACAGGCATTTGCAAAGCATGTAACTACACACAGAGGCATACACGCACACGCGAACAAAGTCCAAATATAGATTCCCATCTCATGGAGGTGAGCCAAAGTACGCAGATATTCAAGTGATGCACCAAAAGCTTTTTATCTGGACTTGCTTTCAGTGGTCAAGTTAAAAGCTAGCACTGAATTTTAGTCTGCTAGGAAGGAAAGGTATTCCGTTTTTATGTTCTGGCATTTTATTTTGATGAAGACTCTAGGAAGTCAATGAACAGGAACTTCCCTTTTTTTTTCAGTAAACGTCAAAGTTGCAGTTGTATTCCTTTGTTTATCGGTTAGAAGAAACTGCACTGGGGCAAGACCTCTCTTTCTAACATGGAGACAGTCCTCTCTTTCTTGTCTTCCCTTGGGAAGTTCTCTTGAAATAAGGTCTGCTTGCAGCCACTGAAGAATCAAGCAGGAATGTTATGAAACACAAATCCTTTATTTATTGAAACTAGATCCCTTTCCCCACCTTGTTCTAACCCTCCCTCCTCCTACTCTCCCCTCCAGTTTTGCCTCTCTTCCTTTCTGCTAACTCACTTCCTAGAAGCTGTCAATGTCACAGCAATGTCTTCCTTCCTTCCTGACACCCAGCCCTCCCATGTAAGGCATGTGTTTCTGTGACAGAAAAAGATGGCAAAGGAATAAGCAACCCCTGTCTCCCTTCGGGCTTCTGGTGAGAGGAGCTTAGAGGCTCTTAAATCACAGCTGCTGGTACAGCTTAGTAAATGACCAGAAGCAATTTTCAGAGATGCAATTTAAAATGGGTCTTTCCTTCCCTTAGAAAATCAAAAGACTACTTCAAAAGCTGTTTGGTAGGGTTTTTTAAAAATGAATTCATTCTGAGCATTTTAAAACTAAAAAACAAACATCTATTCATAAATGTATAGGGGAAAATGTACTTTCTCGCTTGCCTCTCTGCCCTCATATTCCCTTGTATCAACAGGGAAGATCTGGCAAGAACATGTCATTGTTCATCATCCATCTCCTTCCACTTATGACTGTAACTTCGTTGCTGGTATCCTGACGATTTATACTGATATTGATTGTTTCCTGATTGCTTATTTGCAGCCTATGACTATCATTAAGTGTTTTATCATTAAGTGTTAAATTTGTACCCTATGACTATCGTTAAGTGTTGTAAGTGTTATACCTTGATGAACGCATTTTTTCTTTTATGTGCACTGAGAGCATATGCACCAAGACAAATTCCTTGTGTGTCCAATCACACTTGGCCAATAAAAATTCTATTCTATTCTGTTCTGTTCTGTTCTGTTCTGTTGAGCAGAACACAGTTTAATGCTTTGTGTGTTGGTGAATTGTAATTGTGTAGGCTGCCAACTGCATGAAGCATAGCTCTAGAATCTGCATTCGGCCAAATGTGGGTTGCAGACTCACACGAGACCTCCTTTTCAACCAACCAAGGTGAAACCTAAGAAACAGGATTAATGAACATTAGCTGGCAACACAAGGATGTAGGCCTTTCTAACCCTTTTTGGTACCTCATAGTTGAAGGACGGATCTAGTAGCCCCAGCAGAAAGACCATGACCTGGTCTGCAAGTTAAATGTTTCAGAAGCGTGCAGGCACATCACATCTTTCAGGACTATGTGAAAGGGTAACAGCAGTGTTTCTCAATCTCAGCAACTTTTAAGATGCATGGAATTCAACTCCCAGAGTTCTCCCAGCCAACAGTTGCTGAGGTTAAGAAAACTGAGTCAGATCAAGAACTACAGGTTCTTTGGGTGATCTGGAATAGATCAGAAAAGGGAACAACCATAATAGAATCATTTGTTTGTGTTACTTGGTCGCTTCTGAACGTTAGCCATCTAGAGTTGCATGGCAAGTGACTGGCCAAACAAAGTGAATAATAAATCAGTGAGCTCTATGAGCTGGGTATAAAATCTTTTTGACTCTGACTAAAGCGTAACCCATTTAAGATTGTACATCTCCTTCTATTTTGCCTAAAGCTCCTGACTATGTCCAATTCACCACTTCAGCTTCCTGGTAAGTCTTTATTTTATTTTTTTTACTTTCTGCCTTCCAAACACTTGGTGTCTAGACTGGCGAAAAGCTATGAAGCACTCCAAAGCTGCAATTAATTTTATATTCATTTAGTTGATTCCCAAGAATGTGTTGTCAGATGATGGATTTTTCAGTGGAATTCTTTTTTTAATAAAGAGAAACTACTTGGTAGCTAATTACCTCTATGTAGTTGAGGCCAGCCTTTTTCTGATATGCTCCCTCCCGGCTGGTTTTCAGAAAACTGTTGAAGACCTAATGATTTTGGACTGCATTCTCTTAAATGTCATTACACAACTGTTTCTGTTTGTTTGTTGCTATTTGGTCTTCATTGGGGATTTTATGATGTGATTGTTTTAACTGTATTGTGATTTTCTTATGTCTGTCTGCCTTTGAGTGAGTCTTCTCCTCAGACAAGTCCCTTCAGCTTTCTTGGCAATGTTTTCTTAAAGTGGTTTACCCTCCCCTGCTTTCTAAGGTTGAGAGAAGGCGTGGCCCAAGATGAACCAGCAGGCTTCATGCCTCAGGTGGGACCAGAGATTAGCACCTCCTGATTTACAGACTGATGCCTTAACAACTACTCTAGACTGGATCTTTCTGTGGTTATTTTAACCTCACACCTGCTTTGCCTGGATGTGCCAATTCTGACTTTGTGGAAACAAAGTGGAAAGCACAGTCTGGAGTTCAAGCTGTGAGACAGCTAAGCCAAGGTAGATGGCTTGCTACTGGCTGGTGGCTTCTGGCATGGCACATAATGGTACAGTCTTGTGCAAGTGTATATCTGTTGTTTTATTCATAAATCTTTAGTTTTATTTATAATCTATATGTCATATTGTATTGCCTCATATATTATTGGGCAGGGAGAATGTTTCAGTATTGCACATCTCCACTCTTGACTGAAGGAAGACAAGCATCTGTTGCCTTCAAGTAGGACTATGGCTGTTTCTTTTCTTCTCACCACTATATTAGTTTTAGTATCAAAAACCTCAGGGTGTCCATTCTGGCAATGAGATAAGTTCTGAAATAAACAGGCACTCAGTGGTACACTGTATTCTTGTTATATTTGTTCCCCTGAGATACTTTGTGAATACCTGTCTCCTCTTGAGTGATGAAATAGGTGCCAAACACATATGAAGATAGTTTCCCAGACACAAGCAGAGCTCAATTTCTTTGTGTTATTTTCTAGATGAAAAGACAAGGAACAAAATGGGAGGTTTTCCATGGCTGCTCCTACACTGTGTGCACAATTATTCAAAGGTTATATGGACTGATGAGATCTTGACGTGACTCTTGAAGGACCAGATAGATGGGCCCATGGCTGGATCAGTAATGGGCACAGAGCTCCAATTCGACTCAGATGCAAGCAAGGTGGAAGTGGGGTACTGGTATGGGCTGATATTATTAAAGATGAGCTAGTTGGACCTTGTTGGGTTGAAGATATCAAAATTAACCTCCAAACCTACTGCCAGTTTTTAGAAGACACTTTCTTCAAGCAGTGGTACAGGAAAAAGTCCGCATCTTTCAAGACCATGATTTTTATGCAGGACAATGCTCCATTGCATGCATCGAAGTAGTCCACTCCGTGGCTAGCCAGTAAAAGGCCTTGAAGTTGAAAGAATAATGACATGCCCCCCTTCCTCACCTGACCTGAATACTAATGAGAACTTGTGGGCCCTTCTTAAACAGGAGATTTATGCTGAAGGAAAACAGTACATCTCTCTGAACAGTCTCTGGGAGGCTATGGTTGCCGCTGCACAAAAAGTTGATCATAAATAGGTCAAGAAACTGACAATCTCCATGAATGGAAGGATTATGACTATTATTGAAAAGAAGTGTTGCTATATTGGTCACTGATATTTTTTTTAAAATGTCAGAATGTTTATTTCTGCATTTTGAGATGTTTGTTTATTATTCTCACTTTAACAGATACAAATAAACATCTGAGGGAAAGTTTTCATTTAGTTGCATAATAATTCAGCACACTAATAGTTGCCCAATAATTGTGCACACATAGATATTCTCCTAAGAAAGCCAAAACCGCACTTTTACTTTCTTAAATGTTTAGGTTTGAGGTTTATTAACATTTTGGATTGACCTAGAGCATTGTAGTTGTTCAATAATCAAATTAATCCTCCAAAATACAACTTGCCTAATAATTGTGCACACAGTGTATAAGTTTCTGGAGCAGCAGAAGGCAGAAGGGATTACAGACAGGCAGCAGATCAACATGGCAATATCAGCCGGGGATTTGCTGTCTCCTCCACTTCCAACTGTACCCTCACTCTCACTTCTGGTCCAGCTGCTAAACATCTAGTAGGCACTATCAAAATAATAGCTATTGTAATGTGTGTTCTGTTTAAATGTGTCTTCCCTCAGAGTCCCTACCACCATCCCCTGCTACATCCTTCAAGGGCAAAATAACCTGCTTTATTTCCAGGCAGTGCCTTTCAAGTAAAAACAGAACCAACATCCTTCACAGCCAGATAAATTTAATGCTGAACTAGTTTGAACTCTGCCTGGATATTTAAACTGTCTGGTAGAGGGAAGTGAAGCTAATCCATTCAGTGTACCCTGCGCATAGTTGCTTGGTGAAACCACTGACTAGATTCCTCAGGATCACCACCTCTCCTGTGGAACTAAAAATAGACCAAATCACATTTATTTATGTGTCCCTTGTTTCCAGCCAGTTTTCAAAAGACTCCCTTTGCCAAGAGCAAAGAGAAGAAACGTGGGATGTCAGCATATCCAGAAATAAAGAATCAGTAAACTGAAGGCTGAGGAAACCAAGGCCAGCATTTTCTTCAGATCACATAATGTCCTGTGGTGGAATCTGAATTGGTAAATCTTGTTAAGGTTAGCAAAAAAGGGTGACCCTTATCGAAATGAGACAAGAAACAGTCAAATGTCCTAGCCCTTATTCTATTCTGTGTGTCCCAGTTCCTTGGGTTCCATGGATATGATGTCTATGGATGATGCAGATTAGCATGGGAAATGTTCTTGCCAGCCATTGACATCCATACATTTTTCCCAGCTTCGTGACAGAGATCTAGTTCAGCAAGCACCGAGCCTGGGCGGAGTGAGAATCATCCAATTCATTTTCCTTTGATACCCAGAGCTCTTGGATATTAGTTTTGCCTAATCTACATCATTAGCTATGCTGTTTGGGATCTATTGAATTGGAACCTAGCTCATCTGAAGGACATCCAAGTGGAAAATGCTTATCTCTCAATTGTCTCAACAGATTTACAGATTAACAGAGTTGGAAGGGATCTTGCAGATCATCTAGTCCAACCCTCACCCAAGCAGACCCTACACCATTTTTGGCAAATGGCAGTCCAGTCTCTTCTTGAAAGCTTCCAAGTGATGAAACTCCCACAACTTCAGAAGGCAGGCTGTTCCATTGGCTGATTGCTCTCACTGTCAGAAAATTTCTCCTTATTTCCAGGTTGAATCTTTCCTTCCTCAGTTTCCATCCATTATTCCTTGCCTGACCTTTAGGTGCTTTGGAAAGCACTCTGTGGCAGCCCCTCAAATATTGGAACATTGCTGTCATGTCTCCCCTGGTCCTTCTCTTCATTAGACTAGCCACGTCCAGTTCCTACAACCGTTCATCATATGTTTTAGCCTCCAGTTCCCTAATCATCTTGGTTGCTCTTCTCTGCACTCTTTCTAAGACTTTTTAATTGTTTTTAAATGATTTTAATTGAACTGTTCTTATGCTTGTGGAAAACCTACCTTTATATTATGATATAAATTATAGACACAGGCTAACACTGTTAAGGTTGTGAAAGAAAGAAGCACTCAGTTGTGCATTCAAATTCAGTATTGTAGTGCACCCAGGCAGGTTTTTCACCCCTCTCTGACTTAGATGTACTAAAACCTGTGCATCCAAACATCCATGCTACCTACTCCCAGCTTGAACTACAATCAATCAAATGCAATTAGGGTGAGGGTCGTCAGTAAGGTAATGACCATCAAGTTTGTACTTGTTGATAGGATTCTTTTTCCAATATGTAAGACTGAGCATTTGCTGGTAGAGATTTGGGTTGCCAAGTTTTAGACCAATCAGAAACTAAGTCGAGGTCTTCTTGAAGGGTAGAAGTATTGTTAGTGGTATTAAATAGTTTGACATTGTCAGCAAAGAGAACACAATAACTTGAGATGAGGTCACAGGATCATTTATGTATAGTATGAAGAGCGTTGGACCAAGAACACTACCTTGGGGAACGCCACTTTTGACAGGAACAGGATTTGATATAGCATTGCCAATTTTGACCACTTGTCTGTTTGACAGGAACAGGATTTGATATAGCGTTACCAATTTTGACCACTTGTTGTCTGTTTGACAGGAACAGGATTTGATATAGCGTTACCAATTTTGACCACTTGTTGTCTGTTTGACAGGAAGGCGTTTATCCAATTGTGAAGAGGTCCCAAAATGCCGTAGGATTTTAGTTTGAGGAGTAGTTTATCATGTTCTGGAGTAGTTTATCATGTTCTGGAGTAGTTTATCATGTTCTGGAGTAGTTTATCATGTTATACAATGTTGTATATCTTCTTCTGGGTCTGCCTTGTGTTCTTTTACCTTCTCCTCTTTTGTATATGCCTTAACAATATGGTATCCCAAGACATCCTCTCCAGATGAGCAAAACCATTTTATTTATTGTTTCTGTATATAGTTTAGGATTTATTCTTTTCCAGTTCTTTCTCTTATGGTCTGATTTCTGATTTTATCTCATCTAGTCACTCCAGCAGCTTTTCTCAAACATCTCATTTCTGTGCTAACTAACTTTCATTTATATTTTATTATTATTGGCCATGTTTGACACTAGTAACATAGGGTGGGGATGAATATTCTTTGTATGAGATGCTTCTTTGTGCTGATTGGTACTACCTTATGTTGAAGTGGATCTAGTTGTCCCCATAACTTGGTTTACCTTACTGCATTGTGTGTTAAACACAGGTCATGTCGAAGTCGACGGAGTTGTAAGTTTTCTAATCCCAGGATTTCAAGCCTGGTGGTATAAGGTATTTTATTGTTTGCGGAGGAGTGAAGAACTCTTCTAGTAAAATATTTCTGAAAATATTTCTGTATTTATGTCAGAGATGTGGTGTGGGTTCCAGACTGATGAGCAGTATTCAAGAATAGGTCTGGCAAATGTTTTGTATGCTTTAGTTAGTAGTGTAGAGTTTTTGGAAAAGAAGCTGCGTAAAATTAGGTTTACTACTTTTAGAGCCTTTTTTGCTATGTAGTTGCAGTGGGCTTTGGCATTTAGGTCATTTGATATGAGAACTGCAAGATCTTCGACAGGGTGAGGGTTTTTTTTCCTTCTTGTAAAATTGTTCACCTATCAGAGAAAGAACATTCGTATTGGAATTAATGGCAAAGTAATGCAACATTCCTTGATACTGATTGTTTCACAAGTAGAAAAAAAATAAGTTTTACTCATACATCTTAAAGTTGTGAGAAAGCAAAACCATGTTCCTTCGCCAGTTTTCTAAAGGCGGTTTATTGTGGACCAGAACTCTTCATGTCATTTGATATGAGAATTCCAAGATCTTTGACAGGGTGGGGGTCGTCAGTAAGGTAATGACCATCGAGTTTGTACTTGTTGATAGGATTCTTTTTTCCAATATGTAAGACTGAGCATTTGCTGGTAGAGATTGGAGTTGCCAAGTTTTAGACCAATCGGAAACTAAGTCGAGGTCTTCTTGAAGGGTAGAAGTATTGTTAGTGGTATTAAATAGTTTGACATTGTCAGCAAAGAGAACACAATAACTTGAGATGAGGTCACAGGATCATTTATGTATAGTATGAAGAGCGTTGGACCAAGAACACTACCTTGGGGAACGCCACTTTTGACAGGAAGGCGTTTATCCAATTGTGAAGAGGTCCCAAAATGCCGTAGGATTTTAGTTTGAGGAGTAGTTTATCATGTTATACAATGTTGTATATCTTCTTCTGGGTCTGCCTTGTGTTCTTTTACCTTCTCCTCTTTTGTATATGCCTTAACAATATGGTATCCCAAGACATTTCCAATTTTACACGGAGAAAACCCAACAACCAAAGACCTACATACAAACACCGTGAAAACCTCAGAAAACATATATATATATATATATATATATATATATATATATATATATATATATATATATATATATATATATATATAATATGCATTAGTTATATTAATTAGATATAATAAAGGGAACAATAGGACAGGAACGGTAGGCACTTTTGTGCTCTTATGCACGCTCCTTATAGTCCTCTTAGGAATGGGGTGAGGTCAATAGTAGACAGTTTTTGATTGAAGATTTTGGGATTTTGAGTAGAGACTATGGAGTCAGGTAATGAGTTCCAAGCCTTAACAACTCTGTTGCAGAAGTCATATTTTCTGCAATCAAGTTTGAAGCGGTTGACATTAAGCTTGAATCTATTTTTTGCTCTTGTAATATTGCGATTGAAGCTGAAGTAGTCATTTACAGGAAGGATATTGCAATAGATGATTTTGTGTGTTAAACACAGGTCATGTCGAAGTCGACGGAGTTGTAAGTTTTCTAATCCCAGGATTTCAAGCCTGGTGGTATAAGGTATTTTGTAGTTTACAGCCAGTGATGGGATTCAAGTAATTTAACAACTGTTTTCTCTGCCCTAATGATTTCTTCCAACAACCAGTTTGCCAAACTGTTCAGAAAGTTAACAACCGGTTCTCCTGAAGTGGTGTGAAGTGGCTAAATCCACCACTGCCTACAGCCATCTGGAAACAGGGTCAAAAGATTTTCAGATGTTAGACTTCAACTGTAGACTTGAAAGAAATGTGATATTTAAGTTACAGTTCTTGATCTAGAGACTCCTGGATGGATTTATAAGTGGTTTCTATATTGTGCATGAGGCTCATTTTATCAAAACCTGGATTGCTTTAACAAATGTTTGTAATGGCAGTCATCAGCTGGAAAAAGTTCTATGATAAGAACAGAAGCCTCCTTATGTTATATACATTGCTTGCTGTATGGTATCGTTTCCTAAATAATGATCTTTTCCTTTTAAAAATGTATTTTCTAGAATCTTGTAATACAGCTTCCATCGGGCTTAATCAGAGTAACTAACAACAGGAACTGTAGTTCAGTACCTTCGGAAATGCCAGAATTGGGAAGGAGGATAACAAAAACAGTCCATGACTAGATGATTGAATAGGTCATTATAATACAGAGACAATCCAGGACTGATGTAGCTGTGACATACAGTTCAGTGTCATTCTAGTAAAATATTTCTGGATCGTTCTATTGTATTTATGTCAGAGATGTGGTGTGGGTTCCAGACTGATGAGCAGTATTCAAGAATAGGTCTAGCAAATGTTTTGTATGCTCTAGTTAGTAGTGTAGAGCTTTTGGAAAAGAAGCTGCGTAAAATTAGGTTTACTACTTTTAGAGCCTTTTTTGCTATATAGTTGCAGTGGGCTTTGGCATTTAGGTCATTTGATATGAGAACTCCAAGATCTTTGACAGGGTGAGGGTCGTCAGTAAGATAATGACCATCAAGTTTGTACTTGTTGATAGGATTCTTTTTTCCAATATGTAAGACTGAGCATTTGCTGGTAGAGATTTGAAGTTGCCAAGTTTTAGACCAATCGGAAACTAAGTCGAGGTCTTCTTGAAGGGTAGAAGTATTGTTAGTGGTATTAAATAGTTTGACATCGTCAGCAAAGAGAATACCATAACTTGAGATGAGGTCACAGAGATCATTTATGTATAGTATGAAGAGCGTTGGACCAAGAACACTACCTTGGGGAATGCCACTTTTGACAGGAAGGCGTTTATCCAATTGTGAAGAGGTCCCAAAATGCCGTAGGATTTTAGTTTGAGGAGTAGTTTATCATGTTATACAATGTTGTATATCTTCTTCTGGGTCTGCCTTGTGTTCTTTTACCTTCTCCTCTTTTGTATATGCCTTAACAATATGGTATCCCAAGACATCCTCTCCAGATGAGCAAACCATTTTATTTATTTAATTTTGTCATAACAGTATACATAAACATTGTCATAAGTAAAAAACATATGATATATATATATATATATATATATATATATATATATATATATATATATATATATATATAATATGCATTAGCTATATTAATTAGATATAATAAAGGGAACAATAGGACAGGAACGGTAGGCACTTTTGTGCTCTTATGCACGCCCCTTATAGTCCTCTTAGGAATGGGGTGAGGTCAATAGTAGACAGTTTTTGGTTGAAGATTTTGGGATTTTGAGTAGAGACTATGGAGTCAGGTAATGAGTTCCAAGCATTAACAACTCTGTTGCAGAAGTCATATTTTCTGCAATCAAGTTTGAAGCGGTTGACATTAAGCTTGAATCTATTTTTTGCTCTTGTAATATTGCGATTGAAGCTGAAGTAGTCATTTACAGGAAGGATATTGCAATAGATGATTTTGTGTGTTAAACACAGGTCATGTCGAAGTCGACGGAGTTGTAAGTTTTCTAATCCCAGGATTTCAAGCCTGGTGGTATAAGGTATTTTATTGTTTGCGGAGGAGTGAAGAAATCTTCTAGTAAAATATTTCTGGATGCGTTCTATTGTATTTATGTCAGAGATGTGGTGTGGGTTCCAGACTGATGAGCAGTGTTCAAGAATAGGTCTGGCAAATGTTTTGTATGCTCTAGTTAGTAGTGTAGAGTTTTTGGAAAAGAAGCTGCGTAAAATTAGGTTTACTACTTTTAGAGCCTTTTTTGCTATATAGTTGCAGTGGGCTTTGGCATTTATGTCATTTGATATGAGAACTCCAAGATCTTTGACAGGGTGAGGGTCGTCAGTAAGGTAATGACCATCAAGTTTGTACTTGTTGATAGGATTCTTTTTTCCAATATGTAAGACTGAGCATTTGCTGGTAGAGATTTGGAGTTGCCAAGTTTTAGACCAATCGGAAACTAAGTCGAGGTCTTCTTGAAGGGTAGAAGTATTGTTAATGGTATTAAGTAGTTTGACATTGTCAGCAAAGAGAACACAATAACTTGAAATGAGGTCACAGAGATCATTTATGTATAGTATGAAGAGCGTTGGACCAAGAACACTACCTTGGGGAACGCCACTTTTGACAGGAACAGGATTTGATATAGCGTTACCAATTTTGACCACTTGTTGTCTGTTTGACAGGAAGGCGTTTATCCAATTGTGAAGAGGTCCCAAAATGCCGTAGGATTTTAGTTTGAGGAGTAGTTTATCATGTTCTGGAGTAGTTTATCATGTTATACAATGTTGTATATCTTCTTCTGGGTCTGCCTTGTGTTCTTTTACCTTCTCCTCTTTTTGTATATGCCTTAACAATATGGTATCCCAAGACATCCTCTCCAGATGAGCAAACCATTTTATTTATTGTTTCTGTATATAGTTTAGGATTTATTCTTTTCCAGTTCTTTCTCTTATGGTCTGATTTCTGATTTTATCTCATCTAGTCACTCCAGCAGCTTTTCTCAAACATCTCATTTCTGTGCTAACTAACTTTCATTTATATTTTATTATTATTGGCCATGTTTGACACTAGTAACATAGGGTGGGGATGAATATTCTTTGTATGAGATGCTTCTTTGTGCTGATTGGTACTACCTTATGTTGAAGTGGATCTAGTTGTCCCCATAACTTGGTTTACCTTACTGCATTGTGTGTTAATCTCTTTGTCCATTTTAACATCTTCCATGAATGTTGTTCCTAGATATTTGAACTTCAATACTTATTTTATGCTTGTTTCCTCTATTGCTATGTTTAAGATATACTTTTTTTTCTTATGATTGCCATTACTTCTGTTTTCTCTTTGTTGATTCTCATATTATTTGCCCTGCATTCTTGGTTCATGGCTATACAATGTTGTTGCAGTTTCTTAGCTATACTTACTATCAGTCTCTGATCATCTGCAAAGAGTAGCTTGTTACTATTATTGCCATTCTTGGGTTGGCTTTTTTGTTTATGCTATCAATGTAGATTTTTGAACAAGACATGCCAAGAAATCAGCAAACTGGATGGACTCAGTAATGGTGGTAATGTATGTATAGTTAGAAGACCAGAAAGACCACATTAGGGGCATGTTGTCATGGAGAAAATCTATGTATCTGGTCACTAAATCAATAACTACTTGATGACACATAATCAATCCATCAATCAATTATTTTGATGACATCACAGAACCCAAAAATGTCCCAAGAAAATAATCTTACAAAACTAAGGTACTAAAGAGTTGTGTGTCTGAGGGCTTGGGGTGTGGGGGATACATAGTGTTTTTCATCCATTCATCAGTACTTTTTTACTTCCCGTTCATTTTCTGCATGGTCTGTTTTGTAGTTTACAGCCAGTGATGGGATTCAAGTAATTTAACAACTGTTTCTCTGCCCTAATGATTTCTTCCAACAACCAGTTTGCCAAACTGTTCAGAAAGTTAACAACCGGTTCTCCTGAAGTGGTGTGAAGTGGCTAAATCCCACCACTGCCTACAGCCATCTGGAAACAGGGGCAAAAGATTTTCAGATGTTAGACTTCAACTGTAGACTTGAAAGAAATGTGATATTTAAGTTACAGTTCTTGATCTAGAGACTCCTGGATGGATTTATAAGTGGTTTCTATATTGTGCATGAGGCTCATTTTATCAAAACCTGGATTGCTTTAACAAATGTTTGTAATGGCAGTCATCAGCTGGAAAAAGTTCTATGATAAGAACAGAAGCCTCCTTATGTTATATACATTGCTTGCTGTATGGTATCGTTTCCTAAATAATGATCTTTTCCTTTTAAAAATGTATTTTCTAGAATCTTGTAATACAGCTTCCATCGGGCTTAATCAGAGTAACTAACAACAGGAACTGTAGTTCAGTACCTTC